>NC_139510.1:23546785-23577316 GCF_008360975.1 Lichenostomus cassidix
CATATGCATGAAGTTACACAATGCCCCTATACATATTCATTTCCTATCCCCACTTTGTATTATAATGAGTTCAAAGTTCATTTAAATATGCTCGCGCAAGCGCAGTGTCACAGATTAATTGTGGGTGAGGGTCCCAAAGAAAAATGAGGGACAAAGTTAGTAGTCTTCCTCAGGATAAGTGCTTCACCTTGTTTCCTTGCTCATGCTCCCTTGGTTCTTGGTCCAAGTCCAAGCCTTAGAACTAACTTGAGCCAGTTCTGGGGTCCGAGAGCAGGATGTTCAGTCACACTCAGTAATTTTTATCAATAGTCCTGCGTTCTTCTTTGCATCCTCTCCTTCTGCCTGGAAAGCGCAAAACCCATTAAGCAAGCGATATATTGTTTTAGCAAGTAGCTTCTAGTAAATTATTATCCAACCTCTGGCCTCCTAAATTAGTTCCAAAAGATTATTTTTTACCTTCTAGCCCCCCTAAATTAGTAACTTCTAGCCCCCCTAAATCAGTCCCCCTTCTCCTATAAAGTTACTGAATTCTTTTACTAATAAATGGATTTTTCTTCTAACAAACTTTTACGATAAGCATCTCTTAATGCTTTTCCATGTACATTTGAGAAAGTGGTTAAAATGGATAACTTCTTTAACATTCTATAATTCCAAACAAGTAACATAACAGATAACACAAGGGTAATACCTACCAAGATCAGTAAAACGATTATGGGGTGACATAATATATTAAGGATACCAGTTGCAGTGGGTGACTGTCGCTGTTTGACCGATAGCAGAGTGAAGAGATGAGTCCTTTCAGAGTGCTCAAAGAACTACTTTATTAAATAATTAACAGATTTATATACACATCAGAAGGCTGTTCGAATTGGCCAAAAATCATCCACCCCCCAGGGATTGATTGGCCAAGGTGTTTGACCGCCTGTATGCAAAAAGCCGTTTCAATAGCATGAAACTTTATCTTTACTTAGAAAACATAGAAGAAAAAGAGAAAAATTCCTGTGGGAAAAGATCTGTGCTGCCACAGCTCCCCCTTTTTATTTAAAAACCAGAAGACATTGCTTGTGAACCTCTGTGAATTCAGCATGAAGGATCTGCTTGGTAGTGGCCAGTTACCAAACAGAGCCTAGATGGAAAACCGATAAGGGGTCTGCCCGGCAGTGGCCAGCCACCGAACAGAGTCCAAACCAGATGCTGATTTAAGGTGAACAGAGAGACTCTCCAGCAACACCCTGGGTAATGCATCTCTAAAACTTAATTCTATATTACAATTCTATAATTCAGTTAAAACATGCTTTCAAAGTCCTTGCTTTCTGACTCCATAAAAACTTAAATTTCAGTCTCTGCTTGTGGAAGGACCATCTGCCTGATCGTCGGTGTCCTGGCCATCATCAGAAGGATCACTCAGTTGGTGTTCTGCATTCTGGTCATCATTTTGAGGTTGCTGGTTCTGTCTCTGGAGCCGCAGGTCAGGACGGACGCATTTTGCAGGGAGCCATCGTACCCCAGTATCTGTGGAAACGCAAGCATACCCATGACCCCAAGCAACAAGCTCATGCGGGCCTTCCCAGGTGTTAGTAAGTAGGTTCTGATGCCCTAAATCGCTAGTAAAAATTTTTTTAGACGCAGACACACAGTATAGGAAAGGGGTTTTACCTTGGTTTAATAGGATCCCAGATGCACACCGATGAACAAGCCCTGACGATATCCCCCGTATACAATTTATGGATAGCCTAGATTAGAATACCTATCTAAAAGTCTCCAATAAGAAGTCTAAAAAATTAAGTAATTGCCCCCTTATTAAAATTACCTCCCCCCAAAAAGATTACTATTTAGTTTACAAAAAAACATGTCTCAGTGATGGGGGCCCTGTTCAAGGTTGGTGCGTCATGCTTTTGAGATTGTGGGGATGTTTCGTCTTCCCCAAAGGATTCTGAGCAGGGCAAGGGTACTAGGGTGATAAACATGTAGGGTTAAGATACAGGGAGTAAAAAGTACAGGAATGGGGAAGGGTAAAAGGTTATATATAAAGGATATATATAAAGAGAGTATAAAAGTAAAATAAAAAGGACAAAACCCCATCAGGCATCAGTTCCATACCCAGACCTTCGCCTGAGGCAAGCGCAACTCACCTGATGACTGCAATGAGAGAAAATGGTTCAAAATCACAGGATTATTCAAATTTGGTGGCACTGTAAGGTGATTGATTGTGTACAAAGCTTTTTCCAATCGGCTCTGTGCGATTTCCCCATGCATTCCCCCTTTTTGCCTTTCCAAAACACACTTCAGAGCACCATGAGCACGTACAACAATGGCTTAACCAGTAGGAGAATGCAGAATACCGAATTTATGGTCTACACCCCATAGGTGTAAGAACTGCTGCGTCTTCTGCGAGGCGTAGGCAGGACCATTGTCGGTTTTCACAGTGGCTGGCACACCCAGGACCGAGAAGGCAAATTTCCAATGGGCAATGGCATCATGACTTTTTTCTCCAGTATGAGCAGTTGCCCACATAGCTGAGGAGAAAGTGTCAATAGACACATGCACATACTTGACTCGGCCAAATTCTGGAATGTGTGTCACATCCGTCTGCCACAACTGCAAGGCCTTTAGGCCTCTGGGGTTTACCCCCGGTGGCAGAGGTGCAGTGAGTCCATGGCAGTCAGCACAAGCACTGACAATGTCACGAGCCTCAGTTGGCGTCAATTGAAACTGCTTCTGCAGGGTATGTGCACTCTGATGAAAGAAATTGTGCGATGCCTTGGCTTGTGCAATTTTGTCAGGCTGAGGTGCCACCCATGCAGGGTTGGCTAACATGTCAGCCCTGGCATTGCCTTCTGTTAAAAAGCCTGGTAAATTGGTGTGGCTTCGAATGTGCAGAATATAATATGGATGCACTCAAACCTGAATCGCCTTCCACAAAGTTCGCAATAGCCAAAACAGAGCCGCATTATTGAGTTCCTTTAGAAGTGAACAATCCAAACGTTTGGTTATGTCTGCTACATAAGCAGAGTCAGTGACCACATTCAAAGGCACCTGAGAGAACCACTGAAAAGCCATGGCAACTGCTTTCAATTCAACCAACTGAGCAGAGCCTGTCTCGTGGCTTTTCAGCACTTGCCACTCCAATCCCTCCTTCCAGTTCACAATGGCCTTTCCTGTTATCCCAGAACCAGCTGTGAAGACGGTGGGTTCATGAACTGGCACCCGACTGTTCTTTGGCCGCAACGAAAAACTGATTGAATTTGCCAGCTGCAGCAATTTGTGGCTGGGCAGATGATAAGCAATCTGCCCTGAGAAACTTTGCAGTGCACTTTGCAAAGGAGCGCTATTAGCAAGACTCCATTCGAAATTGTCCCGTGGTACTGGGACAACAATCGTTGCGGGATCAGCCGCCATCAATTGTAAACACCGATATCGGCATTTAATTATCAGGCAGGCTATCAATTCAAACAATGTGGGTGCTGTCTTTTTTGGCTGATGGGGCAAAAAGACCCATTCCAGGATGTGCAAAGGATCATCCCATTGTTTGTTCCACTGGCCAATGATACCTGTAGGATGGAGGTCTGGAGCAGTAATGAAAACAGTGATATCAGTAGAGGGGTCCACTCGATAAACCTGATGAGCAGAAACAGCTTGCTGCACCTCATTCAGCACTTGTCGGGCCTCAGGAGTCAATTTCCGAGGTGAGTTTAGATCAGGGTCCCCCTTTAAAATATTAAAAAGCGAGGAAAGTTTTGCATTGGTTAGTCCCAAATACGGACGTAATCACTGGGTGATACCCAGCAATTTTTGGGCATCATTCAGAGTCTTAATAGAGCCTGAAAATTGCACTTCTTGATGTTGTATGGTTCGATCCAAAATTTTGACTCCCAAATATTTCCAAGGAGGCTGTTGTTGAACTTTCTCCAGAGCCACTTGCAACCCATAGGAATGCAAGGCATCGAGCAATTGAGGCTGTAACCTCCACAACTCATCCTGGGTGGATGCTGCCACCAGGATATCATCCATATAATGGTAGCAGAGTGCCTCGGGAAACTGCTCGCGGATTCTGGACAAGGCCTGAGCGACATACCACTGTTGGGGGTTGAGAATTTCTTCCCATTCCTGTCACTAGGCAACAAATCGTCTGATTTTCGGAGCAATCAAGCCCTTTTGTAAAAGACAAAGGCTAGGTTTTTGGGCAGGGCAAGGTAAGGGAGAGCTGCTGGGGAACACGCTCTCTGGTGGTTCGGACGCTGAGGGTAGAGGCTGCTGGCTCCTGGCTTTCCAGCTGCTACCAGAGGAGATCCAACTGTGCCCTGCTTCTCTTCCCTCCTGGCTGGGTGAGCTTTGATTCAACTTTTCTCCTCACGGGGAGGGGCACGTTTCCCCCCCCCCCGGGCTGCGTTCCCTCGTGGCTGCTGCCGGGAGAGTCCGGCTGCCTCTGCTGCCTGCCCCCGCCCTCTGCCGCATGAGACCGCAGCGTCTGCTGTGACTGTAGAAATTCTCGCTGGCCGGAGAGAGAGAGAGCGCCCGCTCCTGTTGCCCTGTTCCCTCGCTGCCCTGAGCTGTTCCTGCTGCGCTGCGTGTTCCTCAGCCCATCCGCCATTGCAGTTGCCGGACAGTGACCTGACCCTGCGACACAGCGCCACCTACAGCCGCTCGGGAGTCATCGCACCTGCCCTGGCCGGCCGGGAGCTCAACAGCGCCCCTGCTGCTTGTAACCGTGATTACACCACACGGGAGAAGGTTCAGCAGCTCACGTTATCTGCTGTTTGGTTTTCTGGTTCTAGTTGTGGTTTGCTATTATTGTTATTGTTTGTTTATAGATACTAGTAAAGAACTGATACTCCTTTTTCCCATACCTTTGCCTGAAAGCCCTTGATTTACAAAATTAAATAATTCAGAGGGAGGAGGGGAAGAAAATCACATCCTCTGCTCTAGGGGAAGGTTCAACCTCTCTTGGCAGACACCTGTCTTTCAAAACCAAGACAACCACTGACAGATAGTTGGGCTATTTTTCATGCCCTGAGGTAACACTTTCCATTGAAGTCTCTTTACAGGCTCCGCATTATTAATTGCAGGCACAGTAAAGGCAAATTTCGGTCTGTCATTGGGGTGCAAAGGGATTATGAAAAAACAATCCTTCAAATCAACAATCAAGATTTCCCACTCTGTGGGAATCATCGTAGGTGAGGGCATGCCAGGCTGTATGCTCCCCATACTTTCCATCACTGCATTAACTTTTTGGAGATCTTGCAACAGTGTCCATTGCCCCGATTTTTTCTTAATTACGAAAACCGGGGTGTTCAGGGACTGGTAGAAGGCTCAATGTGTCCCTGTTTCAGTTGCTCCTGAACCAGCTGACAAAGGGCGACTAATTTGTCTTTTGGCAGGGACCACTGTGGTTCCCATATGGGTGTTTTGGTCAGCCATCGCAGAGATAGCATGGAATACTGTGCGCCCTTGCACACAGTGACCCCTATCAAAAGTTTGTCATGATTCGCACCCCCCAAGCTGCCAACACATCCCGTCCCCAGAGGTTCATTGGAGCTGGAGTGACATAAGGCTGAATGGAGGCCGTGTGTCCCTCTGGATCCTTCACCAACACAGGTCGCTTACTCAGTCAGCTCTGTGTGGTTCCTCCCAGCCCCATGATATTTGGTCCCGTGGGGGATAAAGGCCACTAAGGAGGCCATGAAGTGGAGGAAAGGATTGTTGCATCAGCACCTGTATCGATCAAACCTCGGATCCGAATTTGATGCGGATGCGCTTTCGGCATGATGAGGGTACATGTCATCTGTGGTGACTCATTAGAGATGGCAGCAGCCCAGTAGACCTGTGGAAGTCCCGGCAGTTCAGTGCTGTTACCTCCTCCAATTTGCTGGTCCACCCTGGGAAAAGAAGACTCAAAAGGCAACAATTATGAAATGTGAGCCTTTTCAGGAATGGTGACAGGGGGGTCTGATGTGGAAACCGTAGCGTGAACCTGGCCTTTGAAGTCAGCATCTATAACTTCTGGAAGAACAAGGATCCCTTGGCTGGTGGCCTCAGGCCCTGCCACAAGCAATGCACTGATCCCCTGATCTAGGGGTCTGTACACATCCAAGGGAATCCTGTGGGCATCGCCAGATTCTAAGACGACTGTTGCTGCGGTGTAGGCGCTGACTCGGGCTGAGTCTTTGGTGCCTCCTCCACATTGACTGGGTAGGCCTGTGTTGTCACCCTGTTCTGGGGGAACTGTCATGATGGGGGGCAAATCCCCCTTTTTGCACCCCTCTTCACGTTTCCCGACAGGGGTCGACCATCTGCATGGTACTGTGACCTGCAATAGTCTGAAGTGTGAACTGGCCTACCACACCTCTTACATTGAGGCGTCTCGGTCCCCGAATTTCCCTTTTTCTCAGAATTTTCCTTCTGCTTTGATTTGACTCGTTTCCATTTGTTCCCAGCTTTGGGCTGGTTTTGTCCCTGATCAGGGGGTTCCTGACCAGGTGACAGAAACGCAGCCAAAACAAATTTCCCATGACTGTCTGCCTGCACTCTGGCACAAGCTTGTACCATGTCTGTGACTGAAGGATCCCCTAGTAGGGCATTGATGATCCTTCTACACTCGTCGTTGGCATTGTCTCTTGCCAACTGTTTGGACAATATCTGTCTCAGTGTCTTATCTTCAACCTGCTTTTCCAAAGCTGCTCCTTGCTTTTCTACAAAGGTCAGGAAAAGCTCAGATTGCCCCTGCTGTATCTTTGAGTATCGTGTTTGTGGGGCGATCATCTCTATAGTTTTTACAATGGCTCCCATACCTAGCTTTTGGGCTTGCTCCAGGATCCAAGGATCCCAAGCAGCTTGAACATTGGGGTTAGTGAAATGTCCTCTACCCATGAGGACGTCAGCCCCAATCATGCGCCTAGGGTCCTCAGGAGGCAAGGACATATTGTTCTTTATCTGTTTTTCAACCATCATTTTCCAATTGTCCTCAAATGCGCTGTATTTCATGGGGTGAAACAATACCTGAGCCAAATATGTAATATCAAATGGAGCAAGCAAATCACTATTTATCAGTCTAAGAAATTGCATGATGCACGGAGAAGAGATGCCATTGTTGGGAGTCACCCGAATATAGCACACACTCTCATAGAGATATCAGTGCCATTTCATTTATTCTTAGGAAGCAAGCATTATTATAGACAAAAACATTGCTCACACAACATGCTGGTAACTTGCTAATTGGCTGTAAGCTTCTAATAACGCTCTCCTAGCATCAGCTAAAGTCCTGTCTGTGTGATTTCCCTATCTTGTTTATAATTCTTCTATGATGTTCACATTCTTGGCTCTTTATGTTTCATTATCTCCTGGGAAAGACACTTCAGCGTCAGTCACACACACTGGATTGTGCATATAAATCCCATTTACATGGCCTTGTTCTGCGAGCCATGCTTCAACATGCCGTGGGTTGCGACTTTGGACGACAGGTCGCTTGCCACCTTCCACTCAATGGAGGCATGCCTGCTCTTCTCCGCTGAGTCCGGGCCAGGCACAAACACTGGAAAAGCCTGAGCACCTCCTTGTAGGAAGCTAGCATCACCCTGACCTGCCATAGCAGTTTTGCAGCCCTCCCGTCATTTTGGCATCCCTATTTTCTCTATAAGTGCTGAGTCTCCCGCATCCAGCGTGCCCTGCTTGACTGATTCCCAGAACTGCAGGGAGTCACGTGGGCTAAATATCCCCACGCTGCTGCGGCGTCTCCAGGGGTTGCTCAGAACCCAATGCTTTTTCTTTCTCGCCGCCAGTGCGAGTTTCCGCCCAGGAGGGAGGATTCTTTCCTCGTCACTGTCTGAGTCATCTGCGTAAGGCTTGCTATCCGCGAGTCCTATCACGAAGGACGGTGTCTGGCTGGATGCCGTGTCTGCGCCGAAAAACTGCCCAGTGATGGGGTCGGGGGAAGGGCAAGAGGACGGCGGCTTTACCAGCACGCTATCAGGCACATTCGCCAAGCTCGCGGGCACAGTGTCAGCGCGCTGTGCCAAGGCTGCATCCGCCACTGAACCCGTCAGAGGGACCGGTACCTGTTTGTGTCCTGGGTGTCCCCACGCCACGGCCGCCATGTTGGCTGCCGCATTTGCAGGAAGCCCGGACCCCTTCTGGGGTCCTGAGGCGGGGACTTCTGGCCCAGTCCAGCCTGCGCACTGGACTTTCCGTGAGCAGAGCTCCGCCATATCTCGGCGGATTCCGGCCACTTCGGCCAGTAAATCCTTTAAAAGCTGAGATGGACGAGGCTCCTCTGTCTGAGGCTCAAAAGCCCGTACCTCTGAGCCACAGGAAGCCTGTCCCGACATGGCTTCCGTGGAAACGTGTTCTGGGTTAATGATAAGACTCTCTCTCTTCTGAGAACGAAGGGCCTCGACACCTCTTCTCTCACTCACAACAGAACTTCTTAGATGGAAGTGAAGAAAAAACTATTTATTTGACAAAACCACGCAGAGTGCCCTGCAAGGCACAGGGGAAGGGGAAAACTAAGGTGAAAAGGAGTTATTCAACCTGATTAAAAAGTCTTTTTCTCAGACGCAACCCTTCTCCTCCTCGCTCCCCCCCGGGGCCGGGTGGAGCTCCCTGGAGAGCTTTACTGTCCTCTAGCCCTCCTGGGTCTCCGGGTGGCAAAGCAAATCGAAGAGAAGGGGTCTAAACGAGGAAAAAGAAAAAATGGGAAAAAAAAAAAAAAACGGGAACAGAGCTCACTCCGACCCCCTTCCAGTACGCAGTCTCTGCCGGGCGACGAATCCTCCCCCGGAGCGAGGCTTGGGGAAAATGTTTTCAAAACAACTCGCGTTTCTCTCTTCGGCTGGGTGTAGTTAAAGAGACAGGACCACACATTTTTACACATTTTTTCTTTCTTGGGCATATAAGCCAACGATAGGGGATAAAAGATTATCATAACATCAATCCAAGACAAAATGTCAATCAAATCCCCTACAGCAGAAGCACCACCTGCTGGAGGCTTCTTTTCCAGTCCCCGCCTGGCCAAAATGGTGGCTGGAACTGGAAGCCACGCTGGGACCAAGTTCGGAGCCTGCGCCCGGGCCCGGCAGAATGCTAGAGTTACCCCCACCCGAGTGCCATGCAGGGGGCAGAGCGGCGAAGTCTGTGGCTGTTCTGAACAGAACCGAGGTATGTTTTTGTCCCGCCCCCACCTGCTCTCTCAATCCCTGCTCCCGAGGTGGCCCGCTCGGCTGCCGCAACCCCCAGCGGCGGCCCACGGGGGAGGGCCAGGTCGGCACAATTTTGCAGGGGTGGGGGGGGGGGTGCGGGGCCATACCATTGCGCGGAGGCAGGGGAGGGGGGACTCCCGACGCTGCTGGCACCTCAGAGCCGGCTCGTGTCCTTTCTTTCTTCAGCATCTCCAGCAGTGGTTCATTCGGATGGACATAAATGCGTTTGGGAAGGGCATTTGGAGAAGTATACTTGCTCTTTGGGGCTCCATCCGCCGCTGACTGCGGGACATCATGGTCGGTTTGAGTCGGCACGTCTTTTGTGCAGGGCTCATGGACCAAATATACAGACTCTAGACCTTTTAAAGCCTCAATCTCTGCAGTGTAAAATTCCTGTCCCTTCAACGCGTCCCAAATTTCCCTCCATGTTCCATGGAAGAGATTGTTTTCTGGTCTCCAAATATCATCTCTTTGTACAGGGACTTCCCCACACTGAGCCAGGAAGAACAGTCCATGTCCATGTCCATGTCCATGTCCATGTCCATGTCCATGTCCATGTCCCAGACCCCCGGGACTGTATTCTCCAAGACCCACATCAGCAAGTCGCGGGCTACCTGCAGCTGGATCACCCTAAGGGTTCTCCAAAAAGGCTCACAAAATTTCGTCCTTTGGCATGGGAGAACCCATCGCCATGTCGGGACCGAGCCACGCTACCTGGCGGGTGGGGGGGGGAGGGGGCTCAGGATGGGACAGGCGGTGTACCTTAGTTGCATGCAGTACGCGTCGGTGGTCACCAGATGTCGCTGTTGGACCGCTAGCGGAGTGAAGAGTCGAGAGGCCTCAGGTGATCAAAAGGATTCTGAATTTATTATGTATTTTAACAATTTATATAGACATCATTGGGCCGTTTGGATTGGGCCAATTCAAAACCTCCCCCAGGCCAATTGGCCAGGCTTGAACCGCCTATCTCCAAAGACCGTTTCAAAAACACAAAAACTTTATAAAACATAGAAAGAAGAAAAGTTCCCATGGGCAAGAATCTGTGTTGCCACAATCCTGTTCCCAACGCTCCAGTTAAATCTCTTCATGTTCTGCCCCTGAAGGGTTCTTGCTTCTGTAACCATGTTGTCCAGCCCTTGACAGATGTCTTTAAAAGAGAGGAGCAAGATGGTTGAATTTTAGAAAAATTAATTTGCACCAGTAATTCTATACGCTTAAGAGACCATTCTGGGTTAAAAAACAATTGTTATTTGCCCGTGTTCCTTATTACATATGGGCCAACTTTATAAATTTTTGGTTAAAGTGTTAGTTTAGGAGGAATGGGAGTGTTAATTTGGGAGGAATCTTGTTTTGCTTTGGCTACAATATTAATTTTGAATTTCTGAGTTTAACCTAAGAGTGTTGGTTGAGTCTTTGGGTCAGGTTCAGGTCTCCAATTACACACTACATAAAAAGGATTAACCATGGTAAGATTAAACTAGCAGTCACTTTGCTCTTCTTTACAAGACTTGGTAATTTCGACATTAATGTCACTTGGGTCACCGGAAGTATTGTTACCAGTGAATTTCTGGCAACAACACAAGGCAAATAACGCGGAGGGGGAGGAGGGGTGGAACCAGGCCTCTGTGTTTACCGAAAGTGTCTCTATGGCTATCGAGAGATCACTCCAGCCAGCACTGCTCTGGTGCTGTACAGAAAGGCCCTTCTCACACCCGTGCCGGTGTAAGGCACAGATTCTCACTCACCCACGGAGTTGGATAACTCGTGCGTCACCAGAGACAAAGAACTCAGAGCGCTCAGTCAGCTGGAGGTTCCAGAGGTTTATTCTGAAGAGTTCCAGGGTGAAAGAGGGCGAGAGACCCCAGCCGTCTACATTTAAAGGGATGGCTGGAGGGTCAGGGGAGAGGAGGCGGGGGGAACACCACAACCAATGGGGAAGAGGAAGGGATGGAATCAGGGGTTCGGTTACAGCTGGGGGGATTTACATAATTTGGGGAGGAACCATCGTGTTCTCCAGAGGGGAGGACTAAGAAGCCTCCCATTAGTGGAGTTCTGCTGTATTGGAACCACTCAGCTCCTCAGCAGTTCCTGAGGTGGTATCATCCACCCCAACAACTCCCCCTTCCTTATTTAAAGGAAAGGCTTCTCCTACTTGCTTAGTTAAACACCTTTTGAGGCAACCGAACAAGCTTAGAACAAGGAAAATTATTAGGATCACCCACAGTCCATTTTTGACTAAGGATGCTAGCTATCCCTGAAGTCCCCACTGTCCGAAAAGATCGCCAATCCAGTCTGCTTCTTTTTCTGTCTTCAGTTCTTTGATTTGATCCTTTATTTTCTGTATCATCGCGTGGATGCTCTGGCTATGAGATGACAGGTTAAAGCAATACAGTCCTTCGAATTCCTCACAGCCATGTCCATGGGCCAATAAAAGAAAATCGATGGCTGCTCTGTTTTGCAGTGTTGCATGCCTGGTGGTTTCTTCATCTTCAAGAAGTTGAGAGAGGGCACTCGAGGTTAGGTTAGTATGCTTTCCAAGCCAGTAGTCAAGGTGGCTAAGTTCACCTAAGGCTTTTGCTGCTGCTACTCCAGGCAGGAAAAACGATGCAGCAATCCTTTTAGACGATGACCAATTGATAATTTCGCTATCACAATTAGGATCTAATTGTTGTATATTTCTTTTTTGGTGGGCCAATCGAGTATGGTTTCTCCAATGTAGAATTTGGGTTTTGTTGGATGCTAGTACAGAAAGCCTGCCAAGAGTGCACGGTCCCCCTTGCAGCTGGGATGGGATTCCAGACCACGCCTGATTCCCGCAAATCAGGAACATACCTTTGGGAAGCACTTTGGGGTGTACAGATGACTCTGTTGGGATGACCTTTTTATCCTGACACCAATTACTGACAGAGTAAACCTTTCCCTGGGGTGTTGCTTTTCTACTATGACTTAATTTCTGGTGTTCCGACCAGGATAATGCCATCCCTCTTTTTGGGCTGAAGACAAACTTGAGGCAAAGGGTAGCCTGGGAGGACCCCAATAATAGTAATTCGTGGGGTTCCTCTGGTGCTGTTGCCAGCGTGCTTACCCATTTCTCCCAAGCTTCTTTCTGGGGGAGCACCTCGTTTGCAAAAGGCAGTTCATCTTTGTGGAGAGGGATCCCCACCAGGCATGATGAAAGTGGGTCACTGACGCTGCCCATAGACAGGCACATATGGTCTTGCTGGAGTGCTTTTGCCAATGTAACCCACATATTGGTCTTTGGCTGAGGGACAATCCATGCGACAACCTCTGGTGGTAACAGGATGCAGGAGGTCAGGAGAATGCAGAGGTAGGCAATTACAGGCATGGTGGTAAGAGAGGTATAGGTAGTCCTTTTTTCTGTGGGATTTCAAGCAAAAATCATTAAAAGATGGTTTTCTGTTACTTCTTTCTTTTTCCCCTCTCAACCCCCTTTTTTTTCATAAGACACAGGTAATAAGGTTGTGGGTTAGGGAAACACATGAGGGTAACAGATAAGGGATTTGTGGGTTTGGGGAACTGCTTGAAGGCGGCACAAATAGCTGTTCACGTGGCTGGAATCTTGCGCCGACGTCTTCTCCAAGCGGCACTGGTTTCTTTGTCTGGAGTTTCTTTGTCAGTGTCTGGTGTGTCATCTTTCGCCTGCTCAGGAGCTGTCGCTGACGGTCGGAGGTAGGGCTTTACATATTTTCCTGGTATCCACTTGGGTCCTGAAGGTGTGGAAACACAAGCATATCCCCTCCCCCATACAATTAGTGAAAAAGGGCCTGATATTTGATGGCTTTCTGGATCTTTGATTAACACTGGTGGTTGTTCTTTCAATTTGGCTTGGGTCGAATTGGAAAAATGCCGGAACACAGGGGGGTCAGGCTCTTCAAACGAATTGTTTAAGAAATTTATTGTAAAAAGGGCTTTGCAGAGTCTCATAATGGGAGAATTGAGTTCTGACCCTTTGTTGTGGTTTTGGAGGATGTTACAGCAGACTTTACCCTAGAGCTTCTCTACCCAGCCCGGTTCAGCACCTCAGTGCTCCAAACCCTCTGTCCCAGGGCTGGACACTGCGCTCTCACCGGCCGGGGAGCCATAAGGCTAGCTCTGGTTCATCTGCTTCCACAACCAGCGATGATAAAGGAGGCGAGGAGGGTCTATGCGTTGTGTCCATGGAATATGTTTATTTGCATGGTGCAGCAGAGGCCAACGACCTCCCCGAGGCAGAGATGCCTCGAGGGCGAAGGCCTCACATACACAGCCACATGTGGAGCATAGACACACGTGGAGCATAGACAGCAAGATGGCAGAGGGTAAGGGGTTTTATAGGGAAACAGAGAGGGGCAGGGACAGCACACAGGCCCAGTGACCTCTGGGTACAGGGGAGGTATAGGGGCGGAGTTAGGAGTACAGGAACCAATAGGGGAAACCCGAGGGAGTGGCCAGGGCCACGTGGGGTTAGGGTACAGGAACCAATAGGGAAAACTGGGGGCGTGGCTAGGACTATGCGGAGTAGGGAATGCAGGACAATAGGTGACAAGTACAGTCGTTAAGAAAGGGGCGTGGGGAACTTGCAGCTATTATCACAATAACCCTTCCCGCTGTTGGTCTAGGACCCTCTTAATTGTCTGGTGGGTCTTCTCAACTATGGATTGTCTTGTAGGGGAGTGGGGGATGCCTGTAATGTGTTTGATGCCCCATGAGCTAAAAAACTCTTGAAGTTTGTTAGAGATGTATGCTGGACCGTTGTCAGTTTTTATCTCAGCAGGAACGCCCAGGGTAGCAAAAGCAAGGAGAAAGTGCTGTATAACATCTCTTGCCTTTTCTCCTGCATGGGCAGATGCAAAAACAGCTCCAGAAAATGTGTCTACAGAAACGTGTACATATTTCAATCTGCTAAACTGGGGGACATGGGTCACATCTGTTTGCCAGACTTCACAGCTGCCTAGACCCCGGGGGTTAACCCCAGACCCTAATGATGGCACTTGGTAGCTCTGACAGCTAGGACAGGTTGCTACAATTGCCCTTGCTTGGTTACGAGGTAGTTTGAACATTCTCATCAGTGCTGGTACATTCTGATGGTAAAATTGGTGGCTCAGCTTTGCCTGAGCAAAGGTGTCTGGAATGTTAGGAGCTTTCACCGGCATAGCCAGAGCGTCTGCCCTCCGATTCCCTTCAGCAACTGGTCCAGGGAGATCGGTGTGTGACCTCACATGCATCACATGGAACGGCTGCTTTCTGTGGGAAAGCAGAAAAACAAGTTTTGAGAGCAGTTTATATAATTTAGGATTTGACACTTCTTTTAGCCAGGCATGTTCTGCTCTGGCGACTACCCCAGCTACATAAGCTGAATCTGTTACCAGATTAATAGGTTCTTCGAACATCTCAAAAGCTCTAACAGCAGCCGCAAGCTGCGCAATTTGCGGTGAGCCTTCGATTATTTGGATATCGTGCTCCCACACTTGCGTTTCGGGATGTTTCCAAGTCACGACTGACATGGGATTTCCCGGAGCCATCTGTAAAAACAGTTAGAGCCTTGAGAGGGGTTCGACTTTGGAGTTCTTTTGGGGCCAAATGAAAAGCCGAATTGAATAATTTATGTTTTGGATGGTGATTTGAAATCTTGCCTGGATAACTATCCAGAGAAACTTGAAGGTGTTCATTTGTTTGGAGTATGTTTGCTAAGGATTCATTTTCCAATGATGGATAGATGCAGGTGAAATCACACCCTGCAAGGGTACGGAGGCGTGCTCTGGCTCTCATGATTAGTTGCGCTACTTGTTCCTGTCGTGTTGTTATGGTTTTGAGTGGCTGATGTGGTAAGAAAATCCACTCTATTATAAAAAGTGGGTCTTTTTGTGCAGTGTCCCATTGAAAAATCAGTCCATACAGCCTAGGTGACTCACCCAGAACGATGAAATTAAAAGGCAACTCAGGACTTGTCCGATGGGCTTGGCGAGAAGATAGGGCAAGCTGTACCTTAGCGATGGATTCCCGGGCCTCCTCTGTGATGACTCGGGGCGAGTCCAGGTGGTCACAGCCTTTCAGGAGGTTAAACAGCGGAGCAAGGTCCTGCATAGTAATTCCCAGCAGAGGACGAATCCAGTTTATAGAACCACACAGTTGGTGCAAGTCCCGGAGTGTCCTTGGGTTGTCTTTGATGGTGAGCTGCTGGGGTACGATGGTCCGTTCGCTGATGCGGAGTCCCAGGTAGGTCCACGGGCAGGTACGCTGAATCTTTTCCTGCTGGATCTCAAACTCTGCTTTCTCAATGGCTTGAATAGTTTTTTCTAGAGTTAAGTTCAGGTATTTATCATTTGGTGCACAAATCAACACATCATCTATGTAGTGGAGAATGATAGAACGTGCAAACTCTTTGCGGATAGGGGACAGGACGCGAGCCACGTACCATTGGCAAATAGTTGGAGAATTTTTCATACCCTGGGGTAACACACACCAGTGGTATTTGCGCTGGGGGGCTTCCTGGTTTAGGGATGGCACGGAGAAAGCAAACTGAGGAGCATCACTTGGGTGTAGGGGGATTGTGAAGAAACAGTCCTTAATGTCAATGACAGCAAGCTTCCAATTCCTAGGAAGCATTGAGGGCGAGGGCAGGGCAGGCTGTAGGGGTCCCATATCTTCAATGACTTCATTGATTTTCCTGAGGTCTTGGAGGAGCCTCCATTTGTCTTTTCCAGGTTTCCGTATGACAAAGACAGGAGAGTTCTAAGGGCTATTAGATGGTACAATGTGACCTTTGGCGAGTTGTTTTTTTACTAGGGATTCTAAAGCGCTGAGCTTCTCTTTGCTTAGGGGTCACTGGGTCACCCAAACTGGGTCGTTTGTTTTCTAGTTAAGGGGCGGGGTGGAGCGCACCCCAGTGGCCCCAATTAGAAATCCTGAGATGGAGGTGGGATTACCAGCTGAGTCCCCCACTGGGTAAGGAGATCTCTGCCCCAGAGGGTAAAACCAGAGTCAATTACGTATGGGCAGATGGTGGCTGTGTGTCCTTCAGGGCTTTCTATGATGATATTATTTATACTCCTCTGGGAAGTTGCTGACCCTCCTATGCCTGTGATTCTGCCGCCTGCTGGTTTGTTCTTCCAGTCCTGGGGCCATTCTGCTCGAGAAATGATGGTTACATCGGCCCCTGTGTCTACCATCCCCGTCAGGTAAGCAGTGGATTTATCATTGTGTAGTTTACAATGCATCATGGGCTTATCTGCGCCTACAACTTCTGCCCACCATATGGAAGGTGTTCTGTGGCACCTGGGGTGGTTTTCAGGTAGTATGATAGCTTGTGCTACCACCTGACCCTTTGATAGAAACCAGGGAGTGTTGTTACAGGAGACAGAAATTTGTACTTGTCCACTGGGGTCTATTTTGTGCACCTCGGGTAAAATAAAAAGTTCAGGTGGACCATGCTTAGTGTCCCCGACTACTAGAATGTCCACAGTCCTGTCAAAAGGTTTTTCAAAGCCCACATATATGTGTTGTTGATTTCCATTGCGGAAGTGGTGTGTATCAGTACTTACAAGACAGAGTCTCTTGTCTGTTCTGCCGTGTGGGGTGCTGTTACCATCCATCGCAGGGGTGGCAGGGCAGGGAGAGACGGCTGTAGAATTTGTGTCCTTGCGCGGAGCCGTGCCGCGCTTCACTGTCCGTTTCCCTGGTCCTTCTGATGGTGATGCTGGCAGGGACAGCCTGGGGGCACAGCCTCAGTATTTTTGTTAGTATTTCTCTTAACACGCTTTGGTTCAGGGCAGTCTTTGGCAATGTGTTTAAAACTCCCACAATTATAACATCTCCGTGGAGGTTTCTGAGATGCTGCTAGTGCTTCTGCTACCCCTTTTGAAACTGCTTGGGCTATGGCTGCCTCAGGAGATGCTAATTTGGTGCAAGCCTCAATCATCTGATCGAGGGTAGGAGGTGGGTCTAGCGGGAGGGCTTGGAGGACTTTTTTACAACTCTCATTAGCATTCGCCATAGCTAATGCACGCAGCAGCTCCTTTTGGGCTTCTGGATTCCCAACTTGCTTTTTAACTGACTCTTTTAGTCTATCGAAGAATTTTATAAAGGACTCATCGATAGTTTGTTTTATGGTGGAGAAATTTAGAGAGGGAGTGGAGTCCGAGGGGGTTGAGAGCAAAGCTCTGTCAGCTTCTCTTTTGATATCTTCTAAAATCAGTTCAGGTAATTGTTTCGCCTGATCCTGGGGTTTAACCAGGTTTCCTTCCCCGCAAAGATCATCTAGTGTTATGTGAGCCCTGTTGGGATCTCTGTGATATACCTGGAGGAGGTCTTTTAATTGTTTTCTCCAAGTTCTGTCCCACAGCATGTATTCTCCGGGTGACAGAAGGCATGCTATAAGATTTTTTATATCATGCGGAACTAGTACATTTGCAGCAAAGGTAGCTTGGAGTAGGTTCTTAAAGTAAGGGGAGTTACGCCCAAAATCTTTCCCTGCCTTGCACATCTCTTTTATCTGTGCATATGGGAGGGCGTCCCAGCGGGGGTTTCCTCCAGCCCTGTTATAATGGACAGGCGCAGCAGTGACAGAGATTTTGTTTGCTATTTCCCAGTGCCCCTCGTGTGCTGCTTGTCTGCGTATATCAAGCAAGGGATCCTCTTCAGAATCGCTGCTCTCCTCTTCCGAAGAAAAGCAGGCAGCCCGGGGCCGGTATCGGCGGGGCTGGCTCCTCTTCTGACGCTGGCTGGCTCCGTTGCCGTGGGAACCGGGGAGGAGCAGGGCAGTAGGAGTAGCACCGCAGGGGAGGGGGGCGTGAACGAGGGAGGGACCCACGCCTGGGTGGGAGCTCCCCGCGGGGGGCAGGGCCGACGCAGGGACGACACCCGACACCGCGGGGGGGAGTGAACCCGGCGCAGGGATACCCGATGATGCAAGGGCCGGGGCCGATGCTAGCCCGGGAATTTTAGGCTGATATGAATCAGGCATGCTAGCTTGTATCTCCACGTGGGCCGCGCCATATTGACCCGCAGGGGGGGAGGGTAACGCGTGGTTTGTGCCGTCTCGTGAGAAACATGGAGTCAAGGTAGGGAGGTTTTGGGGAGCTGGGAAGAGGGTGAGGGACAGGCTCGAGCCGGGCTGGCCAAACCCTGCTGGAGCGGGGGATAGGGGAGAGAGCGCTTCTCTCCCCTGGGGTTCCGAGGGTTTGGGGACAGCGGGGGAGGGAACAGACACGGGGGAGGCAGCACAAGAGAGACCTGAATTTTTCGGCAGAACTGATTCAGTCTTAGCGTTCTTAACAGACTTATAAATTACTACAAACAAAGGGAGAAAATTAGCAACCTTTCAATCCCCAGCCTGTGTGAGAACAGTCAGCTCCTGTCCGATCTTATCCCAGAAACTAAGAGACTGAACAGCAGCTACAGAAACATTTGGAAAGATGTTAAAAATCTAGCGAACAAAACATTTTAAATTCCCCTTAGAAAACTGGGAATTATCTGACTTAAGAGTAGTTTTAAGGGAGGTATAAAGCTCTGATTGAGGACGGGTTAACTTCCCACCCATATTCCCCAAATAAATTCTTCCCAACACCGAAAGAAAAAAATAAGGATAAAAAACAAAAGAAGAATTCACCCCAGCAAAGCCTCACTTACCACCTCGAGGCTTCCGAGAGTGTAAAAAAAATCTTTCGGCGTGGTTCTCTGGTTTTAGCCGATTTCTCCTGTCTTAGACAAACGGAGATTTCTCGGCTGCCTCTTTAAACAGATCTAATAAAACTTAGACCTGTTTTCGAGGGAAGTAGCTGCTCCGATCGTGACATCTATGGCATAAAGCCTTCCGAGACACTTTCAGGGATTTTTTCAGGTCCCTGTTCGAGCGCCACTTAACGCGGAGGGGGAGGAGGGGTGGAACCAGGCCTCTGCGTTTACCGAAAGTGTCTCTATGGCTATCGAGAGATCACTCCCGCCAGCACTGCTCTGGTGCTGTACAGAAAGGCCCTTCTCACACCCGTGCCGGTGTAAGGCACAGATTCTCACTCACCCACGGAGCTGGATAACTCGTGCGTCACCAGAGACAAAGAACTCAGAGCGCTCAGTCAGCTGGAGGTTCCAGAGGTTTATTCTGAAGAGTCCCAGGGTGAAAGAGGGCGAGAGACCCCAGCCGTCTACATTTAAAGGGATGGCTGGAGGGTCAGGGGAGAGGAGGCGGGGGGAACACCACAACCAATGGGGAAGAGGAAGGGATGGAATCAGGGGTTAGGTTACAGCTGGGGGGATTTACATAATTTGGGGAGGAACCATCGTGTTCTCCAGAGGGGAGGACTAAGAAGCCTCCCACCAGTGGAGTTCTGCTGTATTGGAACCACTCAGCTCCTCAGCAGTTCCTGAGGTGGTATCATCCACCCCAACAGGCAAACACATCTTGTTTAACACAATTCCAATTCTCAGTAGGACATATTTCTTTTGAAATGCCAGAGTGAATTTTGGATGCCAAATTGAAATCTAAAAAATGGCCAAGAACTGTAATAGAAGAGGGTTTTTCATATTGAAAACAAGGTTCTCTTTTCATGCATCCCACCTGAATTTTTTCATTAATGACACCAGGTAGGGTCATGATCCACTCATCTTGATTCCAAGCCCATTCAGACGGATGGTAAATTTCATTACCATGTATTACTGTTACAGCTTGATTTGGATGGCTGTCTTTAGGGTAGCTTCCATAAAAGCTGGAATGCCCTATGAAGGCTTGTGACCAAGGCCATTCAGTATTGCCCTGGATAAAAGTACCTTCATTTCCTTGAAGTATAGTTATAATTGTGAGAAAACCAATGATAGCAACTCTTCTAATTGAACTAATTTTACCTGGTTCAATTTCAGTTTCAGTTCATTATCATTAGAAGCCACTTTCCAAGGGGTCTCTGGAGCCTTCTTCACTCAAGTACGATGAATCTAGGCGTTCTATTCCTTGATTTTGATCGCAGTGAACGTGGTATGGAGTACTTGGAATGGTCCTTCCCATTGTGGCTCCAAAGTTTTCTCTGTAAGAGACTTAACATAGACATAATCTCCAGGTTGAATGTTGTGTACTGGACTGTCTAGGCCCTGACTCCGAGTTCCAGCCACATGCTTTTCAATTTTCCTGAGTTGCTTACTCAAGGCCACCATATAGGCGGTCAGTGTTTCCTTCCCAACTTGGGTGGATAATCCTTTCTGTACTTTGTATGGTCTCCCATAGAGCATTTCAAAAGGACTTAGTTTTTCTTTGGTTCTGGTTTTAATTCGGATTCGTAATAATGCAAGTGGAAGACATTGGGGCCACGCTAAATTAGCTTCTTGCCCCAATCTTACAATTTGCTGTTTGATTAGGTGGTTCATTTTCTCGACCTGACCACTTGACTGCAGGTGGTATGGGGTGTGAAGCTCCCAATCTATGCCCAAATGATGGCTAACTTGTACCACCTTTGAAATGAAATGCGGTCCTCTATCTGAGGACATTGTGGCTGGAACTCCAAAGCGTGGTATTATTTCTTGCAACAATGCCTTGGTTACCTCCAGGGCTTTGCAGTTCTGGTGGGGAAGGCTTCTGGCCATCCTGAAAAGGTGTCTGTTAATACCAACAAGTACCGATACCCCCCTTTTCTTGGGAGTTCCAAAAAATCAATTTGCCACTGCTGTCCAGGCCCATTCCCTTTCCCAATTTGGCCCAATTTTGGTTTGGGGATATTTTTAGGGCTAGTCTGGAGGCAAAGGTCACACTGTCAGGTTACCTGTGTGATGGTAGCATATAAATTTCCAGCAATAATTTTTTAGATTAAATATTTGTGTAGGGCATCTATTCCCCAATGTGTCTTTTGGTTTTCTTCTCTCACTAATGCCCAAACTAAATGAGAGGGAATGGCCAACCTCCCCTGTGCAGTAATAGCCCAACCCTCTTCATTATACAACCCATCCTGATCTTCAATTAGTTTTCTGTCTTCTTTATTATAGATTGGCTTACCTTCTAGGGAGATTTGGCCATCTGGAATTAAGGCCCCTTCAGTTGTCACCTCACCTTTTGCTGCTTCTTTTGCCTCTCTGTCTGCCAGATCATTCCCTTCTTCCAATTCTGAGTTCACTTTCTGGTGTGCCTTGATGTGCATGATTGCTACCTTTTCAAGTAGCTATACTGCTTCCAACAGTCCAATTATCTCTTGTGCATGTTTAATGTTTTTTCCTTGTGAGTTCAACAGTCCCTTTTCTTTCCAAATGGCTCTGTGTACACGTACAACTCCAAATGCATACTTTGAGTCTGTATAGATGTTTATCTTTTTCCCTTTTGCCATTTCCAAAGCACGGGTTAAAGTGATTATTTCAGCTTTCTGGGCAGAGGTGTTTATTGGTAGGGGTCCAGATTCTATTACCTTTTTGCTGGTGGTGACTGCATACCCTGCATGTCGCTGTCCGCTGGTGACGTAGCTGCTCCCATCAGTAAACCAGGTCTCTGCATCATCCAAAGGTGTATCCTTCAGATCTGGATGACTGGAGTATGTGGCTTCAATAGTTTCCAGGCAATCGTGGTGTACTTGCTCTCCTTTTCGCTGAGGAAAGAAGCTGGGTTGACAATGTTAGTGACCACTATTTCCACATCATCCTACTCCACCACAATGGCTTGGTATTTTAGGAACCTCTGTGGGGAGAGCCAGTGTCTGCCTTTTACTTCCAGTACTGCAGACACTGTATGGGACACTAGCACAGTCATTTTCTGACCCAAGGTAAACTTGCGTGCCTCTTGGATGTTTAGCACGACTGCTGCGACAGCCCTGAGGCACCCCGGCCATCCTTTGGCTGCTGCGTCTAGTTGCTCAGAGAAATCAGCAACTGCCCGTCAATATGGGCCCAGGTCTTGTGCTAGTATTCCCAGAGCAATCCCGTTTTTCATGGGAAAACAGAAAGAATGGTTTACTCACATCTGGAAGTCCCAAAGCTGGAGCTGACATCAGGGCATTCTTCAGTTGTTTGAAGGCCCTTGTGGCCTCTTTCGTCCACTGAAGATCTCTGCTTTCCTTTTTGATGAGCTCATACAAAGGTTTTACAAGGACTCCATAACTAAGAATCCAAAGCCTACACCATCCCGTCATCCCCAGGAAAGTCTGTATCTCCTTTACAGTTCGGGGTTTCGGGGTTTGGCAAATGGCCTTCTTCCGGTCTTCTCCCAGAGTTCGCTGCCCAGCACTGATTTCATAACCCAAGTAGATTACTTCTGGTTTTACTAATTGAGCTTTTTTCTTGGACACCCTGTACCCTTGGAGCTCCAGGAAATTTAGTAAATTTACTGTCCAGAGTACACAGGCTTCTTCTGTCTGGGTAGCTATTAGGATGACATCGACGTATTGTAATAGCTTCCCTTCTTCAGAGGGGGCTTCTCAGGATTCCAGGTCTTTTGCTAGTTGATCCCCGAATAGGGTGGGACTGTTCTTGAATCCTTGAGGCAACACTGTCTAAGTGAGCTGAGTTTTGCGTCCGCTTTTGGGATTTTCCCATTCGAAAGTGAATATTTTCTGGCTGGCCTCGTGGAGAGGGAGGCAAAAGAAGGCATCTTTCAAATATAAAAGAGTAAACCAGGTTAGTTTAGGTGTTAACTCAGTAGTGTGTAGGGGTTTGATACCACAGGATAGAGGTCCTCAGTTATTTACTGCCCTTAAATCCTGTACCACCCAATATGACCCATCAGGCTTGCGGACTGGTAAAATGGGGGTGTTGAAAGCAGATTTGCACTCTCTCAATAGTCCTAGCTGTAAAAAGTTTTCAATCACTGGGCTAATTCCTTCCTTGTCTTTTTCTTAAGGGGGTATTGTTTAACTCTAACTGGTTGTTTCCCTTCCTTCAGACTAATTTGTATTGGGGGTGCATTTTTTGCTCTTCCAGGTATGTTTGTTGTCGATGTGCATCTGGGATTCTATTAAACCAAAGTAATACTCTTTTCCTATACTATGTGTCTGCGTCTCAAAATTTTTACCAGTAATTTAAGACATCACTTGTAACTGTTCCAACAGATCTCTGCCAAAACGGCTTTTGGAGATCGGAGCATGTACAAAAACTTGTGTATACCCCATTTCTTTCCCAGTTTATACTTTAAAGGTTTGCAAAAATATGCTTTTTCAGATTGGCCAGTTGCCCCTTGAACCATGATATAATCATCCCCCACCGGCATTAAAGCTTTATTTAAAACTGAATATGTTGCGCCCGTGTCCACCAAAAATTCCATTTCTTTTTCTTTTTCCCCTAGCTTCATTATAACCAGTGGATCTGCTAGGGTGGAGTGCCCCGGTCTTCTTCAGTCTTCTTTCACATGTGCGATGACCCTTTCTTGGCCTCGTCTTCCTTGCTGGTTGTCCTGCATTCTTTTTGGGCATTGGTTCTTACAATTACCAAATTTCTTACAATTAGCACACTGATCTTTACCTAACTTATGTGGGCCTTGTCTGGGTGGTCCCTGTCTGGGTGGTTCCTGCCCATATTTTCCCTTTCTTTCTTCTCCTCTGATTGCTACTAACTTTCTCATTCCTTTCTTGTACCCCTCTTCTCGATAACTGAATACTCTCCATGCTTCATTTAATAAGGTCTCTACGTTTCTTCCATCTGCCCCCCGAAGCTTCTGAAGTTTGTGTGTAATGCCCCCTGTAGACTGCCCTAAAAACAGATTTACTAGTTGCTGTATTCCTACGTCAGATTCAGGATCTAATGTCATATGACGATGCATCACATCTCTCAGGCAATCCAGGAAATCAGATGGTGGCTCGGAAGCACCCTGTTTAACTACCTATAAAGCTGACCAATTTATAATTTTTGGAATGGCCCTTTCCATCCCCTTCGCTACCCATTCTTGGTAATCTTTTAATTTTTGCCTTTCTGCTGACCTGTTTGGATCCCAGTGTGGGTCCTGAAGTGGGAAGTAATCTTTTACATCTTGTGTTTTATAATAGTCCTCTGCCAAATCCCCCGCTGTTTTTAAAATTAGTTGCTTTTCAGTTTCAGTTAATGCATCCAATAACAAATGCATATCACTCCAGTCTGGATTATGTTGTTTTATTATGAATTGCAAACATTTAGCAGCACCTACTGGATCAGTTCGGTAATTTTTGCCACTTTTTCCCATGCCTCTAGGTCGATTGTAGAAAAAGGTACCTTTATCAGCACTGCTTCTCCCTCTGGTCCCACTGCTTCCCTTAGGGGAGCTTGTAATGCCTGTTTCCTGGTCCGAGATGAGACAGGGCTGTCTGGGAGAGAGGTAGTTGAGTCAGTGTTCCTTCCAAGTCCACATCTTCCTGTTTCCTAGGGGGAGGCTTAAGCAGATCAGTTAAATCCTGTTCTTGCATTTCTTGGTAAACCTTATCTGATTATATAAACCTTTGACCTACGTGTCGGGGGTTGAGAATTTCTTCCCATTCCTGTTACTAAGCAACAAATAGTTAGATGTTTAGAGCGATCAAGTCTTTTGTAAAAGACAAAAGCTGGGCTTTGGGCAGGGCACGGTAAGGGAAGAGCCAGCCCTGGGAATGCTCTCTCGTGGTTCGGACGCTGAGGAGAGAGGCTGCTCTCTCTTTGCTTTCCAGCTGCTACCAGAGCGAATCCAACTGTGCCCTGTTTCTCTTCTCTCCTGGCTGGGTGAGCTTTGATTCAACTTTTCTTCCCACTGGGAAGGGCGTGTTTCCCCGGGCTGCGTTCCCTCGCGGCTGCCGCCGGGAGAGTCCGGCTGCCTCTGCTGCCTGCCCCCGCCCTCTGCCGCACTAGACCGTGGTGTCTGCTGTGACTGCAGAAATCCTTGCTACCTCGCTGCTAGCCGGGAGGGAGCCAGTGCCTGACCCTGCCTCCTTGCTTTCTGCCGCTCCGAGCTGCCTGGCTGCCTGCTTTCTCAGCCTGTCCGCCATCATCCAGCTGCCTGAGGCTGACCTGACCCTGCGCCATAGCGCCACCTGCAGCCGCTCGGGAGTCATCGCACCTGCCCTGCCCGGCCGGGAGCTCAACAGCGCCCCTGCTGCTTGCAACCGTGATTACACCACATGGGAAAGGGCTTGGCAGCTCACAAGTTACCTGCTATTGGTTTTCTGGTTCTAGTTGTGGTTGCTATTATTGTTATTGTTTACTTATAGATACTAGTAAAGAACTGATATTCCTTTTTTCCCATACTTTTGCCTGAAAGCCCTTGATTTACAAAATTAAATAATTCGGAGGGAGGGAAAAAAGAAAAATCACATTCTCTGTTCTAAGGGAGGGTTCAACCTCTTTTGGGAGACACCTATCTTTCAAACCAAGACACTATGCTACAAGCTGAACAACACCTCTTGATTTTTCCCTTGTTGTTTTTGTCTTTCTTTTCAAGGGCTAATACCATAGGGTCGATGGGAGGTCTAACCCCACAATCTCTTTGCCATTCAGGGTGATTTCAAAGGGAGAAAAACATATCAGTTTAAGAGACCTCACCCTATTTTCCTTCCCATCCTAAAAACAACATTAACTGTAATAAGGTGTTATAGTCTAAAGATCCATGAAAGGGCCATCTTATTCTGTCGTCTAGCTTGTAAAAAGGCCACCATTGAGTTAAAAATTTGATGAGGGTTCTTTTATCTTCTGTACCTCCATTCCTTGCAATTTCCTTCCAATGTTCTTAAACACAGCCAAGTGGAGTTGTTTTAGAACCTTCCTTGCTTTGCCCAGTTCCCATCTTATCTACTTCCTTTTCTTGGTTTTATCTCGTTTCCACGCAAACCTCTTTTCACACTGCCTTACTGTCTGTCGGGGTTTGACCCTGGCTAAATGCCAAGCACCTCTGCTCTCTCCTGCCGCAGACGTTCAGGACAGGGAAGGCAAAAAAACTGTTAAACACACACACTGTGATGCCTGATGGGTTTTTGTCCTTTTTCATTATACTTTTGTACTCTCTTTATATCTTTTCCCATTCCTTTACTTTTTACTCCCTGTATCTAGCCCCACATGTTTATAACTCTTGCACTCTTGCCCTGCTCAAAATTCTTTGGAGAAGACGAAACAATCTCCACAATCTCAAGAGCATGAGGCACCAACTTTGAAAGAGCCCCATCACTGGGACATGTTTTTGTAAACTAAGTTGTAACCTTTTTGGGGGGAGGTAATTTGAATAAGGGGGCAATTACTTCATTTGTTAGACTTCTCATTGGGGAATTTTAGATAGATATGCTAATCTATGAAGTCCATAAATTGTATACACGTGATATCGTCGCTCTCTTGGTCGTCGGTGTGCGTCTGGGATCCTATTAAACCAAGGTAATACCCTTTTCCTATACTGCGTGTCTGTGTCTCAAATTTTTCCAGCAATTTTAGGCATCAACTGGACTCATGAGTTGAGATAGGACATTGGTGGAAGAGATGCACCGGAGGCAAAACAGGCTCAAAACTTAAAGTTGTTAAGTGATTTATTACCTAACAGAGTCGGAGGATAAATGAGAAGTAAAAATTAGCTCTTCAGACACTGTTCCTTCACACAACCCCCTCCCTCTTAAGACACCATTTCTCTGCTCACCCCCCTCCCTCCTTCCAACCAGCAGCTTGGGTAGGGGGCAGGGTATGGGGTTTTTTCTTAGTCCATAAATCTATTCATCACTACAATTCTACTACAAACACTGTTTCTCTGCTCACCCCCCTCCCTCTTTCCCATCAACAGCTCGGGCAGGGGGCAGGGTAAGTGTGGCTAGCACAGGTCTTTCCCATGAGAATTCTTTTTGTGTTTTATAAACAAAGATAAAGTTTGGATGTTATTAAAAACAGTGTCTCGAGATTTGGACAGTGCAGGCCTGGCCAATCAAGCGTAGGGGGAGGTTTCTGACTGACCAATCTGGGTGACCTTTGAAAACTCTATATATATGTTGGATTCAAACAATAAAGTACTTTTTTCTATGCCACGCTGAGAATCGGGGCTTTCCTTCTCTGCTAGCGGCTCAACAGCGACAGGTAAGGGATTTTTTTTCTGGTTAGTCCATTAGGGAGAGGGATCCTCTACTTAGCCATGGGGTCCCTCCCACGAGAGAGAGTCCTCTGGGAACTTCTTTGGCATGGGTCCAATCTCACGAGCAGCATCCTGCCTGAATTCTGCTGCAACATGAGTTCTCTTGTCCATAAGGTGCAGACTCTCCTGAGCCGAGGCTGGGCTGCTTCCATCTCAGGAGCAAGGCCTTTCTCTCTCTTGCAAGGCCTTTGCAGCTTTAACTCATATAAAGAGACTCCCACTGGATCACAGCTTCTTCCAGGCATCCACCTGCTCTTCTGGCGTGGGCACGTCCCCACAGGCTGTGGGTAGATTTCTGCATCCTTGTGGACTCCATGGGCTGCAGGGGGACCACCTGCTCCTCCCATGGTCTTCACCACGAGTGGCAGAGGGTTTTGAGGGCAAAGAAGTATTTTTGGCATCAGGCAAACATTTCATTTATTTCACTCAAAGTCAAGCTGCTACAAGGAGAGAGGAAAAGGAAGGAAAGGTCAAGATCTTCCTCTTCACTCCGAGTCGAGTTACTAAGGAAAACAGATTCCTCTGTACTAAAAGTCAAATCACTAAGGGGGAGGAGTGGAAAATAAGAAGAAAGACTCATGCGTAATGTGATTGATGAACGTTTCCTTTGCAAACCTAAGCTCCAATAAGTTTCTACTACTTTTCCCTGATTGTTTATATATATTGTTAAGTTTTCACTTTGCCAATGACCTCCTACACAAAAAGATTTCAAAACATACACTTCAGAACTCTTATCACATTTATAACACAGCCACGTTACTTTCAAAATCACAGACGAACAATACCACTTAGCTTCACAAAACCTACACTGTGCTAAAATCCATACATGGTGCCACGACTTTGGTCTCTTAGTCACTTTCAAACACCCACACACAAAACAAGGGAACCCAAAGCCGAAGCTCGGTGGTTTTCTCAATGCTTGCTCTGCCTGTATTCTGTAAACACAGTATGGGGTTTTTCCTATGCTCCTGTTATATAGCCACTGAGGGGTTGAAAGGTTTTTGTTTCCCTTTATTTATCCACTGTGGCAACAAGCTCTAACTTAGTTTGAACACACACAACAATAACTCTAATCCAAGTTAACTATACAACAATTTATACAACACACAACAAACACTTTTTACAACTACAGCAACAAATTACAACATAAATTCCAATACACAACACTAATATAACAAAGCTAATAATTCACAACCATACCCAAATATTCATTCCAACTTTATTAAATCACTTGTTTCATCTCTTCACCAGCTGATCCCCCACTTGCTTCACAAATTTATCTAGTCTGCATCTCATACACACACTCACAAACACAACACCGGTGGTAGCAGAAGTTCAAAAAAGTTTCTTTCAGGATTCACTCAACCCACCCCCAGGATCGTTAGCAGCCACTCTATCAGTCAGCGAATCCCCTCCTTGCCAGCTAGGGACAGCAAATTACCCCACCGATTCCCAGGTCCCCTTAGCCAGCTGCTTGCAAGCGTCACGCACTCGGGGACAAAGCTGAGCACAGAGATGTCTCCCTGCAACTTATCAGCAGCCCTAGCCATGTGTATATGACTTACAGGCTTCCCTATACCCAAAACAACATACCGTTTCTCCGCTGTATCAGATGGTCGTTGTTTGCACCTGCAGTGAGTGGCTGAGGAGCGGAGGTCCTCCAGGAAAATCCCGGGGCGTGCCTAGGATGTCAGCCCCTCAGTCGATCCTGCAGCTAGGCAGACTTTGTCCACCTGGGTCTCCAAAATGAGGCATGGATTAACTCAGCAACTCAAATAGTTATGAAGTTGTTGAAGGTTGGGGGGATGGAATTTTCTCCATCCCTTGTTACTAGGGAACCCACGACGAGGTGCTCAGGGCCATTAACTCTTTTGTAAGGGACAAAGACTGTGGCTTGGGTGTGGTGAGGGGAGGAGGCACTCTGGCTGTGGGGGGGGAGTTTCACTTGCTGGCTGGACACCGGAGGCAAAGGAGGGAAGCTGCTGCTTTGCTTCTGGCTGCGACCACAACCACAGGACGCCCAACTGTGCACTGCCTTCTATTCCTGGCTGAGTGAGCTCTTGTTTGGAAAAAAGGTGCAGGATCCCAACCCCTTTTCCCGCTGGGAGTGCGCGCCTCCCTGGCTGAGTTTTTTTTGCAACAACTGTGAAGGAGTCCGGCTGTTGCTGCCCCCGCCCCGCTCGCTGGAACGCACCGCGGCGTCTGCCATAACTGCGGAGTTCCTGCCACATTTGCTGGCTAGCCCAGCTGAGCTAGTCCTGCCGCTCCAGCTCACTGCTGCAAGCTCTCTGTTGCGTGTTATCTTGCCATCCAGCCTGCCCGCCATTACCAACCCCGTGAGACCAACCTGACCTTGCGCCACAGCGCCACATGCAGCTGCTCGGGAGTCGTCGCACCTGCCCTGCCCGGCTGGGAGCTCAACAGCGCCTCTGCTGGTTGTGATTGTGACTACACCAAACGGGAAAGTGCTTGGCAGCCCAGGGACATCTGTCACAGGGTTTCTGGGTTTTTTTTGTTTTTGCTATTCTTGTTGTTGCTCCTCTCTTAGCAGACACCTGTCTTTCAAACCAAGACAGAAGTGGTATGTGTTTATTCCAGCGCTGCGGTGCATGGGAAGTAGCCCCTCCAAAAGCATGCACACCTCAGAAGCACTTTGTTAGGGAAGATGAAATAGGAAGGCCTTACAGATATGATAGCCTTGCAAAAGATGATGAGAATATGGAAAATGTGAGCGAGATTGAAATGAAAACAAGATTCGAGTTGTAGAGCAACTAAGAGAACAATGGTATGACCAAGGCAGGTAATCCCCCTCTTGATAGAACAATGCCCTCTGCCCAGGCAAGTCCAAGGGTCAGAAACATGACCCCGTATGGTAATGGGACGATTCTTATAGGCTGTATGTAAATGCTGTAGGACTTGTAGTTTGTCTTAGATTGGTTAAAGAAGAGTTGAATATTCAACAGAGAAGACAATTTATTGTATTGTAAACGGCAAATCGCTCTCTTTTTGCTCTCTTCTTTCTGCTCTCTCTCTCTCTCCCCGTTCTGCTGGCCTGCTTGGAGTCGCGTCTTGCGGCTCACAGGCCTCTCACCCCCACTCTATTTTGCAATAAACCTTCATGTTCTAAAACTCATCTTTAGAGATCTCTAGCCTCTATTTTTACCCCCATAGCTAAACCCCACGGAGACAATTCTTACAGCACTTCACTTGGTTTATATCAGGTTACAGGTTACATATGCTTGAAGTTACACTAAGCCCCTATACATATTCATTACCTATCCTTGCTTTGTATTATAATGAATTCACAGTTCATTTAAATATGCTTGCGCCTGGGCAGCGCTACTTGAT
>NC_139510.1:23577810-23711112 GCF_008360975.1 Lichenostomus cassidix
TTGATTAATTGAGTTGGTGGGCTTTGATGGTCGTGGGAGGCCGTAACCGGAATATTCCTCTTGGGATGAACTCTTCACCCTGTCTCTTTGCGCATGCTCCCTTGGTTCTTGGTCCAAGTCAAACCTTAGAACTAACTTGAGCCAGTTCTGGGGTTCAAGAGCAGGATGTTCGGCCACAGTAAGTAATTTTTTTATCAATTATTTGACTTTCTTCTCTTTATCCTTCCTTTTGCTAGGCAGGCACAGAACCATTAAGCAAACGATTCGTTGTTTTTAGCAAGCAGTTCCTAGTAAATCATTATCCAACCTCTGGCCTCCTAAATCAGTTCTAGAAGATTATTATTCAACTTCTAGCCTCCCTAAATTATGAACTTCTAGCCCCCCTAAATCAGTACATTTACTGTCACAGCTAGCAGTGGTGCTGTTGGGCTCCCAGCCAGACAGGGCAGGTGCGATGACTCCCGCCCAGCTGCAGGGGGTGCTGTGGCACGAGGTCGGCTCCCTGTTTCACATGGGTAATGGCAGACGGGCCGGACAGCAGGATGGGGTGCAGGGAGCTCAAAAGCAGCCAACTGGAACCACAGGGCTGGCCAGGCTAGCAAGAGAAAGGTGGCAGAAACTCTGCAGTTGTGGCAGAAGCCGCAGTGCGTTCCGGCAGGCAGGGGCATGGGGCAGCGACAGCCGGGCCCCTCCGCAGCAGCTGCGAAGGCAGCCAGGGAGATGCACGCTCCAGGAGGGGGAAGAGGGTCGGAATCCTGTGCTTTTTCCCAAATGAAAGCTCACCCAGTAAGGAAGAAATGCAGATGCTGGGCTCCAGCGGTCACAGAGAAACCCTCTCCTAGCTGTGGAAGCTCAGCTGTCTCCTCCAGTGCCCCGGAAGCAAGGAGAGGCAGGGGCTGCCCCCAACTCCCTTTTTCTTAGCCCAGTTCCTCATGATATTTCTCCTCCCCTGAGAGAAACCCTGGGATAGGAAGATTGCAGCCAGGTGCCCTCTATCCCCTGAGCCTGGTAACTTCTTTTGTCTCTCTTAAGTATCAAGAGTTAAGGTGTCTTAGCAACAGATGGGACAAAAATTCCCGAGGAGACAGAAAACAAAAGGAACAAATCCTACCCTCCAACACTGTGATTGAAAGCAATCACTTGCATGGATTGCTTGAAACATGTTTGGTGTTTTACAAAATTAGCAGAGGCCCTCTGCACCAATCAGAAGGTGGTTGTTTATCTCTAAGGAAATTAAAATAAAAGGGAGATTACATGGGAAAGGGACAAAGAAGAAGAGAAAAACCACCACCTGTGGAGCTCAAAACCATAACACTGTATCAGTGTGCTTTCCCATTGCTAACATTTTGATATTGACATTTTGATTGTTTATATTTAGATTTTTTTCTTTACATTTAGATCTTTCTTTACATTTAATGTCATCACCAACAGTGTAGATGATATTCTGCCAGCAACCAAACTGAAAGGAAGTGCCACGATGCTACTGTAAATCTGTTAAATTTCTTGGGACAATCTGGATACAGGGTATCAAAGAAAATGGCCCAAATAGTCAAAGAAGCAGTAATATATCTTGGTTTTGAGATCTCACAGGGAAAAAGAATATTGGGAAGCAGCCAAAAGGAAGCGATTTTTTCAGACTCCAGAGCCGAGGACTATAAGAGTTCTACGAGCCTTCTTAGGTATGGCTGAATGGTGTCATTTATGCATTGCCAAATATGGGGTAATGGCGAAACCCTTGTATGGTCCTCCACCAAAAAATATTTGGTATGGACTCCTGAGAGTCAGAGGGCCTTTAAACCTTTAAAAGAGCCTTAATGCCAACTCCTGCATTGGGACTCTCACACTTAAACCAAACCATTTGAGTTATTTGTGCATGAAAGGATGCACCTGGCACTAGGGGTATTGGCACAGCATTTGGGGTCATGGAAGCAGCCTGTAAGGTACTTTTATAAACAATTGGACAATGCGAGTAAAGGATGACCTGGATGCTTGAGAGCAGTGGCAGCTGAAGATCTTTTGACGCAGGAAGCACGAAAGCTGACATTGTGACAAAAGATTACAATATATGTACCTCACATGGTAATAGCTGGTTTGGAACAATAAGGAGGACATTGGATATCACCAGAAGAATGCTGAAATATCAAGTTGCCCTACTGGAGTAGGATGATGTTGAACTTAAGGTAACTACTAATTTGAACCCAGCCCTGTTTCTCCAGGCTTCAGAAGAAGCTGAGACCTTTGTACCATGACTGCCTGGTAACCATTGAACAAGTGTGTTCTGGCAGACTGGATCTCAGGAGCGATCCTATCCAGGACCCAGAACTGGACCTATATGCCAGTGGGAGCAGCATGGTATGAAATGGAAGATGGGCAGCTGGGTATGTAGTGGGAACCTCAACCCAGGTAATAGAAGCCCAGGCTTTAACTTTTAACATCAGCACAAAAAGCAGAATTAATGGCTTTACAATGAGTGATAGAAATTGCTGGAGGAAAAAGGGGAAACATATAGACGGATTTAAAATATGTTTATTGGATTAATACACTCCCATGAAGCCATATGGAAGGAAAGGGGATTGTTATGGGCACAGATGATTTAGGGGGGCTAGAAGTTACTAATTTAGGGGGGCTAGAAGCTGAATAATAATCTTTTGGAACTAATTTAGGAGGCCAGAGGTTGGATAATAATTTACTAGAAGCAACTTGCTAAAAACAATATATCGCTTGTTAAACGGTTTTTGCGCTTTCCAAGCAGAAGGGGAAGATGCAAAGAAGAACGCGGGACTATTGATAAAAATTACTGAGTGTGACTGAACATCCTGCTCTCGGACCCCAGAACTGGCTCAAGTTAGTTCTAAGGCTTGGACTTGGACCAAGAACCAAGGGAGCATGAGCAAGGAAACAAGGTGAAGCACTTATCCTGAGGAAGACTACTAACTTTGTCCCTCATTTTTCTTTGGGACCCTCACCCACAATTAATCTGTGACACTGCGCTTGCGCGAGCATATTTAAATGAACTTTGAATTCATTATAATACAAAGCGGGGATAGGAAATGAATATGTATGTTGGAAAACGCAGTTTTCCAGCAAAACTTATGCTAACTAAACAGGCCTGAACAAAGCCTCAGCATAGTCAGGCCTCAGTAAAAATCCTAACAAGCTGTTATGAGAAACTAACACCTGGGAACCACAGCTGTGTTTCTGAGCTGTGGGAAGAATGTAATGAGAAAGAATAGGGAGTCAGAAGTGTTATGAGAAAGAATAAGGGAGTCACCAGGAGGATCCCTGAATGTGTGAGAACAGACTGCAGATACGTGTGTAACTATAATTAGTAACATCTGTAACAGTATATAAGTTTCTCGTTTGGTGAAATAAAATGGAGCTTACTCTATATCTCATATTGAGACTGCCGTGAGTTCCCTCCCGTCGTTATGTCATATGTATAGGGGCATTGTGTAACTTCATGCATACGTAACATGTAACCTGATATAAGCCAAGTGAAGTGCTGCTGACAGTGTGCATGCCTTTGGAGGGGCTACCCCCCATGCACCCCCAGCTGGAATAAAAGCATACCTACTTCATAACTTTCTGAGTTGTGGAGTCTATCCGTGCCTCACAGAGGTCTCCTATTAAGTACAATGAAGAAATTAGTCAACTACTACAGGGTGTAAAAAAGCTGAAAGAACTGGCTGTGATGCACTTGTATTTATATTTTGACCATCATCCACCATACCACAGACGCTTTACCCGCTTGGCCTACTTGATTGCAGTGCATGTTTCACAGTTATAGATAACCTGGCCCACCCAGCAAGAAATAACTCTTTCTGGGAAGCCATGTCTCCACAGGACTTGCTTTTCAAGGCCTAGGATGGTGTTCCAGACACTGGCATGAGGCACAGCCATCCGGTGGTTGCTTCCACCACTGTAAATATATAGTGCTTGCCTTGGTGGATTTGTCAGAGTGTGATATAATCAATCTGCCAGGCCTCCCCATATTTATATTTTGACCATTGTCCACCATACCACAGAGGCTTTACGAGCTTGGCCTGCTTGATTGCAGTGCATGTTTCACAACTATGGATAATCTGGCCCACCAAGTGTAAGGGTCAGTCAAAGGATCGATTTCTGTCTCAACATTTCTCATCAGGTGCTAAGCCTCAGAAAACACAGATGCAGGCCTAATGACAACGGCCAAAGCTGGTACTGAATGAATGCTTTGTGCCTGTCTCCAAGTCCCTACTATTGTGAAAGATCCATGAAGCAAGACGACGGGACCACAGACCCATAGACGCCCTGCTACCCACTATTGAGAAAGATCCATGGAGAAAAATGGGAAGATTAATGATGGGACTTACCACAGACCCATACCCCAACAAAGCATGTGCAAAGACCGGTTCATCCGAAGGTCAAGGTGACAATGACTGTCAGCCTTCCTCAAAGACCCCAAGTCGACCACCGCCGCTAGGAGGAGCGCATGCATAAGGAGAAGGGACCTGCCTCCAAAGCCGACCATGCCTCAGACACTCTTCTCTTTGCATGTGTGGCCTGCCAGGTGAAGTTTGGCATATCTCCACAGGATTGAGGTGGAGCAAAGGCGGGTCGCAAGGAGGAACCAGGTGTATTGACTAGCATAAAAGACAGCTCTGGAACAGCTGAATTTTGAAGATCTTCCCCACCATGAGATCACATCGATCGAAGACAGAGGCAGAGGAACGCCTCCTGGACTGGGACCCCCAGAGACTACGGATGTCTGTGGACCCGTGGTGGTAGCTATAAACCCCTTTTTCTTCCCTTTTCACCCTATCTTTTCCTTTATTCTTTCTCTCTCTCTCTTTCTATCACAAGCTGCTTTACAGGAGCAATTAATAAAGTTCCTGTTTGGATTGAAATTTAACTCCCTTGACTTGTTGAATTATTTGCTTTACTTTCTTTTTGCACTCCAAGGTCATAGCTGAAACGAACCATCACAAGTCCGCTTATGAGTGGACCGTGACACCAATCCAGAAAAAATTCACCCTTATGTTGCCAGTCCAGATCCACCTGAGACACTTTAATCTTCACAGCCTGATCTACCATTGTTGCGAGGCTCTTCAGTAGCCCAACTCTTGGGTACGTGTGCAGCTACATAACTTACTTTTACAGCCAACATCTCTACCCAGGCAGCAATGTCTTACCACAATTCACCAGCCCAGATGGGTTTCCCTCTGCACTGCCAATTGGTCTTTTTCCATCGGTCTAGCCACCCCCACAGAGTGTTTGCTATCATCCGCACGTCAGTGTAGAGGTAGAGCGCTGGCCATTTCTCTCATTCGGCGATATCTAAATGGCTTTCAGCTCTGCAATCTGACTTGATCCACCTTGTCTCTCAATAGCTTCTGCGACTTGTCGTGCGGGACTCCATACGACAGTTCTCCATTTTTGATGTATCCCTACAATATGGCGGAAACCACCAGTGAAGAGAACGTATTGCTTTTCATTTCCTGGTGGCTGATTATATGGTGGGGCCCCCTCAAAACGTCACCTTCTCTTCCTACTCTTCTGATGATAATTCGAAAGTTTTGCCTTTGGGCTGATGCCTTAAAAATGCTGGTAAAAATAAGACGCAGACACCACAGTATAGGGAAAAAAGGGTATTACCTTGGTTTTAATAGGATCCCAGGTGCCCCCTCATCCAAGGTAGAACCACGCCGACGAAGCACACTTCTGTGTACAACGCGTATACAATTTTATGGACCTCACAAATTAGCATATCTATCTAAAATCCCCCAATAAGAAACTTAACAAATGAAGTAATTGTCCCCCTATTCTAATTATCCCCCCCTAAATGAGGCTGTTGCAGTGTGATAATAGGATTTTTCGTGTATCGATGCTGTTTCAGAGATTTGTCCCTAGCAAAAGCCTGTACTATTCCATGCTGTAAGCTTATTGGTTTACCCATCTCCCCTCCCTAGCTCCGCCCCTCTGCCCTCTCCTGATAACCCTCGGCAAAAGCCTCCCTCGGGGTTCGACATCTTAGCTTTCTAGCACCCGTACCCTCCCCTGTCTCTCCACCCTTCTCCACCATCCCTGAACCCTCCATTGTGAACCTTAAATAAATTCCTTGGAAACCTCAGATGTCGATCCTGCACTTCTTCTGACGCCACGCCTCTACAGCGACTCACGTCCCCAGAAGCTCCACATCTTGCCGCAGCTGCTTGTGTGCCTGGCGGGTTTTGGCTGTGGGCAGCCTCTCCCACATTGCAGCGTGGAGTGGCTGCCCCTGAATAGCTAGACTGCGCTGCTGCGTGAGGCTACAATTTAGTTTACAAAAACATGTTCCAGAGAGGAGGCTCCGTCCAAGGTTGGAGCCTCTAGTTCTGAGACAGTAGGGATGTTTTGTCTTCCCCAGAGAACCCTGAAGTAGGCTAGATATCAGAGTACAAGGGTTATAAACATGTAGGGCTAAGGTACAGGGAATAATAGGTACAGGATGTCGCTGTTGAGCCGCTAGCAGAGAGGAGGCTTCCAGTTCTCAGTGTAGCAAGAAAAAGCCTTTATTATTTTGATTTCCATATATATATATAGACTTTTCAGAGGTCGCCCAGATTGGTCAGTCAGAACCCTCCCCCTAGGCCTAATTTGCCAGGCCTGAACTGTCCAAGTCTCGAGACACTGTTTGAAAAACATCCAGACTTTATCTTTGTTTATAAAACACAGCAAAATGTTCTCACGAGAAAGACCTGTGCTAGCCACAACAGGGAATGGGAAAGGGTATAAAATATATAAAAAGGGTATAAAAAGAGTGTAAAGAGAAAGGACAAAAAACCATCAAGCATCATTTCCCCCCTTTTTTAGAGACTAACAAGACTTCACCTTGTCTAGTCTCTAAACTACACTACTTACAGCACCAGTTTACACAACTAGCTATAGCAAAAATAATAACTACAATTACAACTATTATAAATGTTTCCCTTACCCAGGCCCAGTCTGGTAACCATGAAGTGAAGGCGTGGAAGATATGGTCAAATTTTAAGATGCAATTTTTGGAACTCACTTCATACAGAATTTGAAATCCCTTCCAAACTTCTTCCAAACCTTTTTAATTTTTAATGGCCAGTTATCACATCCATCTAGAGGTGGTAACTGGGTGAAGATCCAGCAATTGCTCATATTAAGAGCTCTGGATGTATTTTGGATCACAGTGTTGTGCAACTTTTGGCTGAGCCTTGAGTTGTCGCTGTTGAGCAGCTAGCAGAGTAAAGAGGTCAGTTCTCAGTGGCAAGAAGGAAAGACCTTTATTGTTTTGATTTCATCATATATATAGAGTTTTCAAAAGTCACCCAGACTGGTTGGCCAGAAGCCTCCCCCTAGGCCTGATTGGCCAGGCCTGCACCGTCCAGATCTTGGGACACTGTTTTTAATAACATCCAAACTTTATCTTTATTTATAAAACACAAAAAGAATTCTCATGGGAAAAGCCTGTGCTAGCCACATTGAGTCATGGTTACCAATTGGGCAAACAACAGACATGTAAAGAACAATTTAAACTACATAATTTTGATTTGCATCAGTCTCTGTTTTGATGGTCTCAGGGGCAGAAGCTTTCTTCATTCTGGAGTAGTGGATCCACAGTCTTTTCCTAGTAACTTTTCCCAGAAGTGAGGGTGGTCAGCAAAACTTGGAATGGTCCCTTCCACTTAGCTTGGAAGGGGTCACTGGTCCACCATTTGATGTAGACCCAGCTTTCAGGCTGAAACAGGTTAGCAGGGGTGTCCAATCCTATAGTTTTGGACAGCACGACGAATCTGTGAAGCTTCTGCAAAATGGAGCTTAAGGCTGTTAAGTATTTCTGTAAATCAATTTTTTCCCTCATGTGAATTTTCCTCGGGATGTGTGGAACCTGATATGGTTTGCCATATAGGCTTTCATAGGGACTTATATTGTCCCTCCACCTTGGTTGTATGTGGACCCTCAGTAAGGCTATAGGCAAAGCCTGAACCCATGTCTTAGATGTTTCTTGACAGATCTTACCAACCTGGGCTTTGAGGGTTCCATTCATACGTTCAACCTGGCCACTTGCTTGGGGCCTGTATGGTGTGCGCAAGTCCCAAGTAAGTCCTAGAATCTTGCTAACTTCCCTGACCACCGTTGCAATAAAATGTGGTCTCCTATCTGATGACATTCCCAAAGGAACCCCAAACCTTGGAATTATACGGTTGAGCAAGGCTTTCACTACTTCCTTTGCTGCATTGGTGCAACAGGGATAAGCTTCAGGCCATTCATTGAACATATCAACCAATACCTGTACATATTTGTATCCTTCCTTATGTGACATTTCAGCAAAATCTATTTGCCAGTAATCTCCTGGGAGATGCCCTGCCTTGGTCACTCTTAACACTACTCTCTTGCTTGTGTCAGGGTTGTTTTTGCAACAGGTTTCACACTTGCTTCTTATAGATTGCACAATATCAGTCATCCTTCTCCCTATCACTACTTTCTTTAGATGTTTTAAAGGGTTTTCTGTTCCCCAGTGTGTACCCTCATGTCCTCTTTGTGCTATTTCTCAAAGGATCGGGGGTGGGACTACAACCTGGCCTATCGGTGTAACAGCCCACCCACTCTCTTTAATTTCAGCCTTAAGAAATTTAATTAACTTTTGGTCGCTCTGATCATATTTTGGAGCAAACCCTGTCAGATCTACTTCTTTCTGTGGCACTACTGCAAAAATGCCTTTTTCTGCTATCACTCTTGCCGTTTCGTCAGCAAAGTGATTTCTTACTTCAGGAGTTGTCTTCTCCTTTTGATGACTTCTGCAATGCAGGACAGCTACTTCTGTAGGCTTCCAGGTGCTCCGCAGGAGTGCAAGGATTTGTTTTGCATGCTTGATGTCATTACCTTGAGCAGTCAGCAGGTCACGTTCCTTCCAAATAGCTCCATGGGCATGAACAACACAGAAGGCATATTTGGAATCAATCCATATGTTTACTTCCTTTCCCTCGCTCAGTTCTAGAGCTCTGGTCAGTGCGATCAGTTCCCAATCTGGCTTCTTCAGGGGCACATCCTTCAGGTCTGGTCTGCTGGAATAGGTCTCCTCTGTTGTCTGGAAACAGTCATGCTCAGGCAGGTCATTAAGTAATGTGGATGACAAAAACATTGCAGAGTTTACAACAGATGTTGTTTTTAGGGTGACATCGTCCTGTTCCAACAACACAGCCTGGTATTTAAGCATTCTGCTAGGGGATAACCAGTGTCCCCCCTTTTGCTCCGGCACAGAGATCACGGCATAGGGTACATACACGACAACGTGCTGCCCAAGGGTGAATTTACGAGCCTCTTGTATTAGGATGACAGTTGCTGCCACAGCTTTCAGACACCCAGGCCACCCTTGGCTAACATTGTCTAGCTGTTTTGAGAAACAGGCCACAGCTCTTTGCTGGTACTTAAGGTGCTGTGCCAGTACCCCTAGAGCAAATTCTGCTGCTTGTATGTAAAAAGTCCAAAGGGCTTAGTTAGGTTTGGCAGCCCCAGAGCTGGAGCAGACATTAAGGAATGTTTTAGTTGTTTAAATGCAGCCCTTGCTTTCTCTGTCCAGTTGATGGTTCCCTTTTCAGCTGCCTTAAGGGCTTCATATAGAGGCTTTACTAGTATTCCATACCTTGCCACCCAAAGTCAACACCAACCTACCATACAGAGGAAAGCTTGCATCTGTCTCACCGTGTGGGGCTCTGGAAGTCAACAGATAGCTTCTTTCCGTTCCCTGCTAAGTTGTCAATGACCACGGAAAATTTCCAGCCCCAGGTATACTACTGTTTCTTTGGCAACCTGTGCCTTTTCCTTTGAGACTCTGTATCGGCCCATGCCCAAAAAATTCAAAAGACTTACAGTGAGTTGGATGCAGTCATCTTGTGGTTTTGCTGCGATCAGGATGTCATCAACATATTGAAGGATTTCTCCTTTTGGTTCTTGTTTTCTCCAGTCCTCCAGTTCTTTTGACAGCTGATGTCCAAATATAGTCGGGCTATTCTTGAACTCTTGGGGTAGCACTGCCCAGGTGAGTTGAGTCTTTCTTCCTGTTTCAGGATTTTCCCACTCAAAAGCAAAGAGTTCTTGACTGCTTTCACTTATAGAATTCCAGAAAAAGGCATCTTTGACATCTAAAACTGTGGACCACCCTAGCTTATTTGTCAGTGTGGTCTGAAAAATGTAGGGGTTTGGCACAACAGAATCTATGTCCTCTATGTCCTCTGTGATTTTGTTAATTGCCTTTAAATCCTGCACTAATTTGTAACTTTTACCGTCATCTTTCTTTACTGGCAGGATGGGTTTTCCCAGTTTAAATTTTAAAGGTTGAAAGAAAGGCCTTGTTTCACTTATCCCTGTGGCACTAGTTACATTTACAGTACCTCAACTCAGTTTCCCCTCAGCCCGCCTTAAAGGTGCTTTTAGAACAGTTTCCTTCTTTCTTGGTTCATCTCTTTTAGATCTGGTGTGTTCAGCTACCAGACTAGCAGCCCCTAATAGCCTCCTGGGTTGCCTTTCCCCCCTTCTTCCCGGTAAGCCTGCTGGCTGCTGTGGCTACAGCCCCAGTCCCGGTCTCCTCCTCCTTGGAGCTATTTGCACTGAATTAATCTGGCTTGCTTTTAATTGTGGCTATTTTTCCCTCAGCCCCGTCACTGACCATGCAGCGAGGCAGCTGCTGCCCTCCGCCCCCCCTTTCCCAACTTTGGAGGGGTCAGGTACAGTAGCAGATGCACTTCCCTCCCCGCCTGGACTTGTCTCCGCTCCTCCCCTGCCTCCGCCCTCAGGGCGGCCGGTGGAGGGTGGCAGCGGAGGGGGTGGTGGCCAGCCGTCTCCCATCCCCAGCCCCACCGTGGTGGGGGGGGGGAGCTGGCGGTGGCCACCTATCCCCCACCCCCAGCGCCGCATCGGCTTGGGGCAGGGAGGGGGGCTGCCGGCAGTGGCAGCGGAGGAGGAGGGAGCCAGGTTCCTCCCACCTCCTCTGGTCCGGCTGGCTGCTGTAGCGACAAGGGGTAAGATATCCTTTCCTGCAAGGCAGGCAGTCTTTTTTCATTTGTTTGTACACCTCTTCCTGATTCAGGAATATAGAAAACAACTCTGCATACCTTAACTCATCAAACCTGCCCTGGACCCAAAGCTCTGCCAGTAATTCTGTAATTAATTGGTTGTTCAAACTACCTAGACGGGGCCACTTCTCCCCCCCACTCAGTTTCAACACAGGCCACACCCACAACGAGAGCCTAGTTAGTTCCTCTGTGTTCAGAGGGGTTCTTTTCCCTGTTAGGTCGTGCCAGTTTTTTAAGATCAGACACAGTGGGGAATCCTGTGGGATTTTTGGGTTAGCAGACGACGCACCACCCATGTTTCGCTTATGAACAGAAAAGAAGCAGCCGGAAAGAAAGCACTTAGCCTAGAGTCTGGCGCGAGAAACGAACCCGCAGTTCCCACGCCCCAGCAGAGTAAAGAAAGCAAGCTTAAAAGAGTGCGCGCGTGCGGCTTAGAGACCCTGGCGAGATTCGAACCACCACCCTTGGTAGACGAACTTACACCCCCTACCCTGGGCCACAGCTCCCCCTGAGCCGCTGTGTGGGCCTCTGTGAGTAGTAGCGAAGAGCGTCCCCTTCTCCTCACAGCCCCCCCCCCGCGGGAGCGGAGTAGGTTGTAAAAACCTCTTCTTTATGGCCCCCCTGGCCACACTCCCGCCCTTGGAGATCTCCCCCAGATGCTAGCAAGCAATAAAACCGTAAAACCCCTTCTTCTTTGATCTTACCTCTCCTGCTATGTTTTTGCAGTAGGTTTTTCGGAAACTCCCTGGTTTTCGCAATCCGGGACCGCCGCTTCCCTCCTGTATAGTGCCGGCAAGTGGGGGGTGCAGCGGGGTGTTTCTCGATCCAGAATCGGAACTCGGGGTCCCCTTTCCTCCTGGCTGGCTCGCCAGAACTGATGCCTTAAAAGCTGGTAAAAATAAGACGCAGACACCGCAGTATAGGGAAAAAGGGTATTACCTTGGTTTAATAGGATCCCAGGTGCCCCCTCATCCAAGGTAGAACCACGCCGACAAAAAAACATCAGGCATCAGGGCCAATTTGTGATGATTTCCAAGATTCCAGGGCGATTGGAGTTTCCTATCTGAGCTCGAGGTGTGATCAGCGTGACCCACTTACTTCACGTGGCATCAGTGGCATGATGTGTGGAAGGAACTTTCCCTTTGAACATCTAGCCCAGCACTGGCAGTCGGGATGCAAGGAGGAGCTGTACTTCGGTGCCAATCACTTCTGAAGCAGCTCAAACCCCTTCATAAGCTGCCAGGATCTCTTTTTCAGTTGGGGTGTAGCAGGCCTCAGATCCCTTATACCCCCTACTCCAGAACCCCAGAGGTCGTTCTCTAGTCTCCCCAGGTACTTTTGGCCCCTGCAGCGACTCAACCAATGACCCTGTCGCGGTTTAGGAATGGTGTTCCCCAATTTAGTGTTCCCACTGCAACACTCCAAACCACGCTCTGCTCACTCTCTCTCCCCTCCCCCTGCAGCGGGCTGGAGAGGAGAATTGGAGGCACAAAAGGGGTATAAAGAAGAAATAAATCAACTACTACAGGGTGTGCAAAAGCCAAAAGAAGTGACCTTGTTGCACTTGTAAAGCTCATCAGTTTGCAGACTCCCCAGTTAATACAGGGAATCGATTAGCTGACAAAATCTTTCCCCTTCAATAATACAATCTGCCCCCCTCCAGATACTCCAAATCAACGGTTTATAATGACAGACAGAACAAAAATAGCAGTATGATGGTGCAGTACAGTGGGGTCCAACCCCTGGGGGGTCCAAACCCTTAAAAGGTACCTTTCACTATAGCAGGGTCCAACCCCTTGCCCGGGACTAATTTCGGGAGACCCAGTCTCAACCCACCCTTGGGGACTAGTACCCCGGACCTGCAGGCATTTCTGCTTTTGTAAAAGTAGCAAATACCTTAATTTGGTGCAGATGGTCCTTGGTCTACTCCCGCCATGAGCCAAAGGACAGCTGAGCTCCCCCTGAAAATTCAGGGTCGCGACTGGGAGGTCTGCTTACCCCTGGATCCGGCAGCCGAGCAGAGTTAGGGTCCCATCTGGGGTGCCAATTTGATTCGTCCCAATCGAGCCTGGAGACACTTCAGAGACCAAGTCAGAGAAGTGGGTATTTGCTTTATTCGATGCATCGGATGTGTGGGGAATTCTCTCCGCCAAAAACACACACACCTCAGTACCTCCAAAGGCACAGTGTTACAGGTAAAATTCATGAATATTCATTACATTCCCCAGGATAGGAGTGGTTATACAAATTACTTCTCATAAGTCATTAATATTATTAGCGATTTCTTGTGCTCAATTTCAAAAGGATTCCTTTTGCCCCCTTTTATCTTGATAAGATTAAGGGAATCCACAAGGCCAGAACTGTTATCAGCCTTCAGCCCTGGATGGGCTCCGTGCTGGTGGAAGGGGCAAAAGATCAAAGAAATAAGGATGGTTGAAGTATAAATAGATTTGGGTTATCTATTTGACCACTCCTTTCTCAGAAGGAAGCAGAGGCAGGCAAGCCGAGATAGGCAGGAAGTCAGAAGGGCGGGGAGAGAGAGTGAGAGGTAGACAGTAAGAGAGGCAGAGAGAGGCAAGCAGACTGAGTGGCGGGCATCCAGAAGAGGCAGGCAGAGAGGAAAAGAGAGGCAGGTGGAGAAGAAGAGGGAGGCAGAGAGAAAGAGATCCCAGCCAGGAGGCTGAGATATGGGGTGAGTGGGGCAGGAAGACAGAGGGAAAGGCAGGCAGAGAAGCAGATGCAGAGAAAAAAAGAGAGGTGGGCAGGGAAAGAGAGAGAGAGAGGAAGGGAGAGAGTGGGGCAGGGGGAGAGAGCTGTGAGTGAGACGGGCAGAGAGAGAAGCAGAGAGAAAGAGAGGCTGGCAGGGAAAGAGATAGGCAGTCAGGCCAAGAAAGAAAGTCAGGAAGTCTGAGAAGGGGCAAGAAGAAATGGAGAGGGGCAGAGAGAAGCAGAGAGAGAGAGGCAGGCAGGCAGCAAGACAGGCAGAGAGGCAAGCAGGCAGAGAGGAGGAGAGATAAACAGAGAGGCGGGCAGGGACAGAAAGAGGTAGACAGGTGCGGAAAAATACTGAAAGACAAAGCTCAGCAAGGAGTGCCCATGTTGGCAATAATTCACCAGAAAAAAAGCTGGCTGCAAACCTTAGGAGCAGGAATACCGAGAGAGCTTGGTGTACTGCCCTGAGAGAGAGCAATAAAACAAAGAATGGAGGGGCACGGAGGTGTCGCGGTCGTGCTCTGTTTTAAACAATGCAGCTAATGGGAACTAAGCCAAAGGAATGGCCCAACCAGTGACCGGAAGCTGAACTTTCATTAACTTGAAAATACATATTGCTTTTCATGCCCCTGCATATGAAAATGAAGTAAAACCTGTACAGGCTTTACATGAGTCACAGTCCACTCATAAGTGGACACGTGATGGTTCGTTTCAGTTATGACTTCGGAGTGTAAAAAGAAAGTAAAGCAAATAATTCAACAAGTCAAGGGAGTTAAATTTCAATCCAAACAGGAATTTTATTAATTGTGCCCATAAAGCGGCTTGCAATAGAAAGAGAGAGAGAGAAAGAATAAAGGAAAAGATAGGGAGAAAAGGGAAGAAAAAGGGGTTTATAGCTACCACCACGGGTCCACAGACATCCGTCGTCTCTGGGGGTCCCGGTCCAGGAGGCGTTCCTCTGCCTCTGTCTTCGATCAATGTGATCTCACGGTGTGGAAGTGCAGCAGCGCAGTCTCGCAATTCAGGAGCGGCCACCGCACGCCGCAATGTGGGGGGGGCTGCCCGGAGCCGAAACACGCCAGGCAGGCACGCGGCTGCGGCAGGCGGTGGAGCTGCAGGGGACGCGAGTCACTGTGGAGGCATGGCGGTGAAAGAAGTGCAGGATCACCATCTGAGATTTCCAGGGAATTTATTAAGGTCCACAGTTGAGGGTCAGAGGATGGTGGAGAGGGGCGGAGAGGCAAGGGAGGATGCGGGGTGCTGGAAACCCGAGATGGCGAATCCCGAGGGAGGCTCTCGCAGAGGGTTATCAGGAGAGGGAAGAGGGGCGTAGTTAACTCAGAAGAGCCAACCAGGGAAAGCCAGAGGGGAGGAGCCAGGGAGGGGAGAGGGGTACACCAATAAGCTTACAGCATGGGATGGTACAGGCTTCTGCTAGGGAGAAATCTCTGGAACAGCATCAATATACAAAAAATCCTATTAGCACACTGCAACAGGGAAGATCTTCAAAATTCAGCTGTTCCAGAGCTGTCTTTTATGCTAGTCAATACACCTGGTTCCTCCTTGCGACCCACCTTTGCTCCACCTCAATCTTGTGGAGATATGCCAAACTCCACCTGGCAGGCCACACATGCCAAGAGAGGAGTGTCTGAGGCGTGGTCGGCTTTGGAGGCAGGTCCCTTCTCCTTGTGCATGCGCTCCTCCTAGCGGCGGTAGTCGACTTGGGGTCTTTGAGGAAGGCTGACAGTCATCATCACTTTTACCTTCGGATGAACCGGTCTTTGCGCATGCTTTGTTGGGGTATGGGTCTGTGGTAAGTCCCATCATTAATTTTCCCATTTTGCTCCATGGATCTTTCACAATAGTGGGCAGCAGGGCGTCTATGGGTCTGTGGTCCCGTCTTGCTTCATGGATCTTTCACAATAGTAGGGACTTGGAGACAGGCGCAAAGCCTTCGTTCCGTACGAGCTTTGGCCGTTTTCGTAAGTCCTGCACCTGTGGTTTCTGATGAGAAATGCTGAGACAGAACTCGATTCTTTAACCGACCCTTACAACATGTATGACTGAAGTCACCCAAATTCTACCTAATCATGAAATGAAATCAACTGAAACTTATATTTTCACCACCCTCAAAGAAAACAATATAAATATATCTTAAGAGGGGAGGGAGGTCAGAGGAGACTCCACCTTTGTATCCTGGGATGGTTGACGGACTGTACCCATCTCCTCCCCCATAGGGATGCCTATTGGATAAGCTTTATTTGTGGTAATACTATTACTTATGCTTTCTGATATCAGTGTATTTATCAACAGAAATTTCTGAACCTTATTCTGTTACATCAATACATTGCACTATTTGTGAATCTGGACTCTTACTGAATGCTCCCAGACTTATAGTGTAACCCACACTATTTGTGCATCTGGGATCGCAAATGTGACCAGACTTATAGTGCTGAATTGGTTACTCTAAAATATTATCTGTGAATGTCTCACAGAGACTTGGACACACTGATAATATACTGACTAAGAAGGGAAAGATCTAGCTGTCCTTGGGCCTATCTGCTGATAACCCAGAAAGCAAGAGGGTCTCTCTTTCCTAAATTTTTATGTGACAACAGGGAGAGAGGAAAGCAGGAAGAGAGACTGAAAGGTGGGCCAGCAGAGAGAGAGGCAGGCTGGCAGACAGGGACAGGCAGAGAAAGACACACGTGCAGGGGGAAAGAGAGGCAGACAGAAAAGAGGCAGGTTGGCAGAGAGATAGGGAGGCAGGTAGGCAGTGAGACAGAGAGCCTGGCAGGGATGCCATGAGAGAGAGGCAAGGAGGTAGAGAAAGAGAGGTAGGCAGAGGGGAGGGGGAGAGAAAAGCTGGAAGAGACAGAGGGAAAGAGGGAGAGAGACAAAATAAAAGAGCTAGGCAGAGAGAAAGACACACAGAGGCAGGCAGAGAGGGAGGGAGAGAGAGAGAAAGTCAAGACGAGAGAACGAGATGGGAGCGCAGAAAGAGACAAAGGTGGACAGAGGGGGAAAGTGCCACAGGAGGAGAGAGGGAGAGGAGCATGTGGAGAGAAAGACAGGGGGCAAGCCTGGAGACTGAGGCAGAGAGAGGAAGGGGGAGGAGGGCAGGACCGAGAGAGTTATGCATGCAGCGGGAGACAGAGTGACAGTCTGGGAAAGAGAGAGAGTTGCTGTGGTGGGTCAACCTTGGCTGGCCAAGCGACTCTATAACTCCCCCTCCATCAACAGGATGGGGGAGGAAATACGATGAAAAGCTTGCGAGTACAAATAAAGACAGGGAGATTATTTACTAATTACCATCACAGGCAAAACAGACTCGACTTGGGGAAGTTTAATTTAATTTATTCCTAATTAAACAGAGCAGGACAAGGAGAAACAAGAATAAATCTAAAAATACCTTCCCCCCATCCCTCCCTTCTTTCCAGGCTCAGCTTCACTCCTGACTCTTCTACACCTCCCCCCAAGTGGCACAAGGTGATGGGGAATGAGGGTTGTGGTCAGTACGTAACATTTTATTTCTGCAGCTCCTTCCCACTCATGCTCTTCCCCTGCTCCAGTGCAGGGTCCCTCCCACAAGATACAGTCCTTCATGACTACCCAGGAAAGTGGTGGAGTTACCACCCCTGGAGGTATTCAAAAGATGTGTGGATGTGGCACTTGGGGACATGGTTTAGTGGTGAACACGATGGTGTTAGGTTAATGGTTGGACTGACTTGATGATCTTAGAGGTCTTTTCTAACCTTAATGATTCTATTAACTTTTCCAATGTGGGTCCTTCCCACGGGCTGCAGTTCTTCACAAACTGCTCCAGCATGAGTCCTTTCTATGGGGTACATCAGGAACATCTGCTGCAGCATGGATCCCCCACAGGGTCACATGTAGACGTGGTGCTTAAGGGCATGGTTTAGTGGTGGGCTTGGTACTGTTAGGTTAACAGTTGGATTCTATGATCTTGGAGGTCTTTTCCAACCTAAATGATTCTATGATTCTATATCTATTATTCTTTTTGCTGTATTCCCAAAGCTGTTTTGTCTGTGATTTGCAGGGAGCTGTGGATCACTCCAGCCAGGTTCGCTGCAAGGTATTTCCTACCTCTTGAGTAGTTGTAGTACAATTAGCATGAAGTGATCAAGTGAACTGTAGTCTGAAACCCGTGTGGGAGAGAAGTTTTTGAAACAAGAGGAATGTCTCCCTATCTCTTCTTTACTGTTTTCTAAGGAATATCTCCTAGGGAAAAATCCCTGGGCACATCACAGGAGTTTGAGGAACCCCACCTCCCCAGAAATTTTAGGGAGTGTCTCTGTTTCAGTTCGTTGACCCCACCTTCTTCATCCTTAAATACCTAATCTCAACTGGTGGTGGCTGAGTAGTTAATTTAGAGCATATTCAGTTTGAACTGAAACATTAAAATCAAAGTTTCTGCTGCTTTGGTGAATAAGCCTGGTATTTCCAACTCCCTGGCAGAAGGAGGGTCTGAATATTATCTCAGTCCCTTCCCCTGTGCTGAACCCCGTTTGCTGTGGCTGCCTTTAGCGCTTACATTCAAGGTGGAGGGGTGGGGGATAGTTCTGCAGGACAGCACCAAAACTGTTGCCTGACTCATCCCTGTGCCCAAATTGTTGTGGCTCTTTTAAGGACCCCTAGAAGGGTTCCAGCTCTTTAGGAGAGGAAAAAATAATGTATCTCCTTGTATCAGGGACTTATCTGAGCATCCTTGGAGACAAGGACCTCTCGCATCACTAACAATTGGACTGACTGACCCTGGGTTGTCCTGTCCAGCCACCTCTTTTTTACAAGCAGGATGGAGTGTGTTTGTCTAATGAGGGATTTACATTTCCACTAGGTATATTACTGGCAAAGTCGAGTTATGTTTGTTCCTCTACAGTTCAATTATTTCCTCTGCACTACTTGGGTCTATTATTTAGTTCCATCAGGCTCAAATCTCTGCAAGATGAGGCTCTTTCTTTGCAGCTGTGCATCTCCCTTTTCTACCTGATTATTCACAAATTTGGAAATTTAGTCTGTAGAAAGCTCAGTCTTAGCCTGATTCTCTCGGGTTTCTTCCTGCTTTATAGCCAACATCATTATCGATTTGATAGGTAAAAATGAAAAATCTTACTTACAGGAAGTCTTGTACATACTCTGGTAAGCCTCTCTTTTCATCCCCCAAACTACAAATCCCTGTCACTAGTCCTGCAGTTTGAGCCATTTATACATCCTATTGTCCTTCTAATAGTCTGTAAACATATTTTCAGTCCAATTGTTCCAATTAACCCAAGGATTTAGGAGCACAGGTCCTGTTTGCGTACTTGCATAAAGCTCTAGAAAGTTGGTTGCAAATTTAACACTGTAGGCACATTAGCAAAGGATCAGTACTCCACATAAGAGTAACATATGTGTAATCTCGGGAGTACTCACAACTCAACAAGATCGAGTGAAGGCTATGAAAATGTTAAGGGATGTGTGGCAGGATGCTCCCCCCTCCCCCGTCTCTCTCTCCCTGATCGGTCCCAGGAAATGGATGGCTCAGATTTAGGTTGATAGCCTAGTCGGCAGCTACCTGGCGCTGGCGACTGAAAGTCTGAAAAGACACTCCCCTGTGGAATGTAGAGAGAATGTGAGAAATTTTTAGTGACTACAAATATACACTTTTATCCTATAAAAAGCTCACGAAATCTCAGAAAGGTAGAAGCTTTCTACATGGACATTGGAGCGTGAAGTAAAGTCTTCTCCCCAGGGTCTGGATGCAGCCCTGTGGTTACTTCCCTGGGATTGAGTGAGGAAGTCTTAATGTATTCCAGCTCCAAAAATTGGATTTGGTAAGATCATTGAGTTTCCTAGATTGTATTATTCCGGCTAATTTATAGGTACCTTTCTTAACTTGCATTTCAGCTAGCTCAAGCAAGCATTTCTTAACTTGCATTATAGTTTAAGCAAGCATTACTTGCATTTTTAACTATTTTTATAGTTCAAGCAAGGTTTTACCCCATAATTGCATTTTTAACTATTATAGTGTTGCAATTATGCATTCATTGTGTGTTTATGTGTGTCAATCTGTTCTATGTTTGTATGTTTGTTATTTTCTGTGTCTAATAAATGGTATTTTTAGACAAATCGGCCAAATATCAAAGAATCTTGCGAACGGGACTAAGTCTTGGGGAACTAGCTATCTTAAAGTCTGTCAAACTGCAAAAACACATAAAACTCCTGTCTCCCATGCAAGACAGGATGTTAGGAGCGCAGCTGCCTCCTCCAGCAGCCATGGCCAGAACTCTCCGTCCCAGCTGCTGGATCCCAGCCCAGGGAATTCAGAGTCTCTGCCCAGGCTGAGGGACTCAGCTGTTGCTTTCCCGCTTGCAGTGATGCCTTAAAGCTGGTAAAAATAAGAGGCAGACACAGCAGTATAGGGAAAAAAGGGTATTACCTTGGTTTTAATAGGATCCCAGGTGCACCCTTGTCAAAGGTGGAAAACACGCCGAGGAGCACACCCCGTGTACAACATGTATACAGTTTTATGGACCTCACAAATTAGCATATCTACCTAAAATCCCCTAATAAGAAACTTAACAAATGAAGTAATTGTCCCCCTCTTCTAATTACACCCCCCCCCACCCAAGTGAGACTGCAGCTTAGTTTACAAAAACACGTTCCAGAGAGGAGGCTCCATTCAAGGTTGGAGCCTTTAGTTTTGAGATAGTTATGTTTCGTCTTCCTCCCCTGGAGAACCCCCAAACTAAGCTAAATATCAGACTACAAGAGTTATAAACATGTAGAGCTAAGGTACAAGGAGTGTTTGTGAAGGGTACAAGGAAGGGGAAAGGGTATAAGAATGTATAAAAAGGGTATAAAAAGAAAGGACAAAAACTATCAGGCATCAGCAGGCTCAACCAGCAGTGAAGCTGAGCAAGCATCACACACACACACACACACAGAGGACATATATAGGACATTCATACAGCCAGTCACACAGATTGCCACAGACAAGGTGTTGTTGTCAACACCACACACAAATTAGGATTCAAATAAAACATAAACACAGAGAGCTAGAAGGGATATAAATTCCCTTATGAAAGCACACATGCACACACACATTTGCAGATTCCCTGAGTACCAGCATGGATGCTTCTATGCTCTCATTACCTAACGCGGAGGGGGAGGAGGGGTGGAACCAGGCCTCTGCGTTTACCGAAAGTGTCTCTATGGCTTTCGAGAGATCACTCCAGCCAGCACTGCCTGGTGCTGTACAGAAAAGCCCTTCTCACACCCGTGCCGGTGTAAGGCACATATTCTCACTCACCCACGGAGTTGGATAACTCGTGCGTTACCAGAGACAAAGAATTCAGAGCGCTCAGTCAGCCGGAGGTTCCAGAGGTTTATTCTGAAGGGTTCCAGCGTGAAAAGAGGACGAGACACCCCAGCCGTCTACATTTAAAGGGGCGGCTGGAGGGTCAGGGGAGAGGAGGCGGGGGGAACACCACAACCAATGGGAGGAGGAAGGCATGGGATCAAGGGTTAGGTTACAGCTGGGGGGATTTACATAATTTGGGGAGGAACCATCATGTTCTCCAGGGGGGAGGCTAAGATGGCTTCCACCAGTGGAGTTCTGCTGTGTTGGAACCCCTCAGCTCCTCAGCAGTTCCTGAGATGGTATCACCCACCCCAACAATTACCCCTGCCCGGATCCTGGACTCTCTTTTCTGCAACATTACAGGGGAAGGAGGAGCATTAATGGGTGTAGAAGGGGATTTCAGGGGAGAGGTTTGAACAAATTCCCCATTCAGACAAGAACCTTGAAATTGGTTCCCTTTTGGAGGGGGAAGTTTCCATTGCCAGACATAATTATTTCGAATATACCAATAATGCATTTGCCCTGGGAACTGTTCCTCCAATTCGAGCCGCAAAAAAATACAGCCTATCATGATCAAAACTGCCCACCTCAGGCCGCCGTTGGCTTGCAATTCCACCAATTGTCGGTCAATTGTGGGCCAGGTATCCTGATGCTAGTTCCAGTGCTCTTTTCTTAGATAACCCCTGGCTTCCATCTATTTTCACCCAACTTGTTAGCGATTCACCTAAAGGTGACCCTTTCACTATACTGTGTCTGGTCCTCATTATTATTAACTCTCACCTCCTTGCTGCAAAAAAACATCTGTCCAAATGTACCCCCTGTGCTCAAGTTCCCCAGGTGAACTCACCTTTTGCCATCAGTGGGTAGTTGACTCGCAGGGGATTGTAGTGGCTGGTGTAGTCAAGTGAGTTGTCAAAGTCCCTTCTAGGGTGCCAAAACTGTCACGGGATTCTTTATTGCCAAACAAAGGAGATGCAGACACCCTTAAGTATAGAATTGCAAAAGGAAATACTTTACTGCAATGAGCATGCAGTGGCCCAGCCTAGTTCTGAGGGGCCCTGATCATAAGTAACACACAGGTTATATAGAATATACAGGTGGACTATCACCCAATTACAGTCCTAAGCTTATCTACAGTGGGCCGATCCTTCATGTGGTTGTGTGATGAGAGACAATGGTCTGGGCTGGTTTTAATCTTTTTTCTGTTACGCGCTCAGAACCGGTTTCCACGGGTTTATTGTCAGGCAAGGTTGTCCTAACTAGCTGAGCTTTCGTGCTTCAATGTCTTCCCTCCTTAAGTTCTTGGAAAGCTCACTGAAACTAGGGTAAGGTTCATCCTATTAAGTGACCTAAGTTTGTACTTTTCTTCACAGTGTGCCCATTGCTCAGTGGGGCAAGGGACCCAGTGATCAAGGACATAATGAAATCCAAGTTACTCAATGCTGTTTTTTGCTTCAGTTTTTACTGGTAAGGCCTGCTCTCGGGTCCTGAACCAGCTAGCACACTTGGGGGGAGTGAAATAGTAGCACAGTATGGGAAGAAAGAGTTAGGGAACACTTAAGCCAATTGGATGTATATGGGTCTATGGGACCAGATGGGATGCATCCAGGCATGCTGAAGGAGCTGGCCAATATCATTTGGAGGCCACTGTCTATCATATTTGAAAGGCTATGGCAATTGGGGGAGGTTCCTGATGGCTGGAACAGGGCAAACATCACTCCCATTTTCAAGAAGGACAAGAAAGAGGATCCAGAGAACTACAGGCTGGTCAGCCTTACCCTCTTTTCCCAGGAAGATTATGGAGCAAATCCTCTTAGAAGCCATTTCTAAAGAGATGAAAGATAAGAAGGTGATTGAGAGCAGCCAACGTGGTTTTAGCAAGGGCAAATCAAGCCTGACCAATTTCGTTGCTTTCTGTAATGAAGTGACTGGCACTGTGGAAGAGCAGAAGGCAGTGGATGTTGTATACCTTGATTTTAGCAAGGCCTTTGATGCAGTCTCCTATAGTCTTATCTCTAAATTGTTGGGATATGGGTGTGATAAGGTAGATGGAAAATCAGCTGGACTGCTGAGCTCAAAGAATTGTGATTGGTGGTACAAAGCCCAGCTAGGGGCCAGTAACTAGTGGGGTCCCTCAGGGATCAGTACTTGGGACCGATACTGGTGTTTAATGTCTTCATTAATGATCTGGACAATGGGATGGAGTGCACTCTCAGCAAGTTTGTAATGACACCAAATTGGGGGAGTGTCGCTGTTGAGCAGCTAGCAGAGTAATGAAGGCACCAGTTCTCAGTGGCAAGAAGGAATGACCTTTATTGTTTTGATTTCATCACATATATAGAGTTCTCAAAAGTCACCCAGATTGGTCAGTCAGAAGCCTTCCCCCAGGCCTGATTGGCCAGGCCTGCACTGTCCAAGTTCTGGGACACTGTTCCAATAACATCCAAACTTTATCTTTATTTATAAAACACAAGAAGAATTCTTGTGGGAAAAACCTGTGCTAGCCACAGCCCCCCCTTTTTGTTTAAGAACAGAAGGCATTGCTTGTGAACCCCAGTGGATCAGCATGAAGGATCTGTTTGGTAATGGCCAGTTACCAAACAGAGCCTGGTTGAAACTCAAGGGGTCTGTTCGGAGGTGGCCAGCCACCAAACAGAACCCGAACCTGATGCTGATTAAGATGGTCAAAGAGGCCCCATGCAATACCCTAGATAAAGTATATATAAAAACTAAATCTACATATAAATCTGTAATTCAACAAAACATGCTTTCAAAGTCCTTGCTTTCTGACTCCATGAATGAGTTTCAGTCTCTGCTTGTGGATGGACCGGCTTCTTGGTCATCATCAGAAGGATCATTCGGTTGGTGTTCGGCATTCTGGTTGTTATTTTGAGGTTGCTGGTTCTGTCTCGGGAGCCGCAGGTCAGGGCGGACGCATTTTGCAGGCAGCCATCGTATCCCAGTATCTGTGGAGACGCAAGCATACCCTCGACCCCAAGCAATAAGCTCATGAGGGCCTTCCCAGGTGTTAGTAAGTAGGTTCCGTACCCATACCTTCGCCCGGGGCAAACGCAACTCGCCTGATGACTGCAATGAAAGAAAGTGGTTCAAAATCACAGGATTATTCGAGTTTGGTGGCACCGTAAGATGATAAATTGTGTACAAAGCTTTCTCCAATCGACTCTGTGGTGTTTCCCCATGCATTCCCCCTTTTTGCCGTTCCAAGACGCGCTTCAGAGTACCATGAGCGCGTTCCACAATGGCTTGGCCAGTAGGAGAATGCGGAATACCAAACGTATGGTCTACACCCCATAGGTGCAAAAACTGCCGCGTCTTCTGTGAGGCGTAGGCAGGACCATTGTTGGTTTTCACAGTGGCTGGCACTCCCAGGACTGAGAAGGCTAATTTCCAATGGGCAATGGCATCGCGACTTTTTTCTCCAGTATGGGCAGTCGCCCACATAGCTGAGGAGAAAGTGTCAATAGACACATGCACATACTTGACTCGGCCAAATTCTGGAATGTGTGTCACATCCGTCTGCCACAGCTGCAAGGCCTTTAGACCTCTGGGGTTCACCCCCGATGGCAGAGGTGCAGCGAGTCCGTGGCAGTCAGCACAAGCACTGACAATGTCACGAGCCTCAGTTGGCGTCAATTGAAACTGCTTCTGCAGGGTATGTGCACTCTGATGAAAGAAATTGTGCGATGCCTTGGCTTGTGCAATTTTGTCAGGCTGAGGTGCCACCCATGCAGGGTTGGCTAACATGTCAGCCCTGGCATTGCCTTCTGTTAAAAAGCCTGGTAAATTGGTGTGGCTTCGAATGTGCAGAATATAATATGGATGCACTCGAGCCTGAATCGCCTTCCACAGGGTTCGCAATAGCGAAAACAGAGTCGTGTTATTGACTTCTTTTAGAAGTGAACAATCCAAACGTTTGGTTATGTCTGCTACATAAGCAGAGTCGGTGACCAAATTCAAAGGCACCTGAGAGAACCGCTGAAAAGCCATGGCAACTGCCTTCAATTCAACCAGTTGAGCAGAGCCTGTCTCCTGGCCTTTCAGCACCTGCCACTCAGCTCCTTCCTTCCAGGTAACAATGGCCTTTCCTGTTCTCCCAGAACCGTCCGTAAAGACGGTGGGTCCATGGACCGGCACCCGGCTGTTCTTTGGCCGCAACATGAGATTGACTGAATTTGCCAGCTGCAGCATTTTGTGACTGGGCAGATGATAAGCAATCTGCCCTGAGAAATTTTGCAGTGCACTTTGCAAAGGAGTGCTATTAGCAAGACTCCATTCGAAATTGTCCCGTGGTACTGGGACAACAATCGTTGCGGGATCAGCCGCCATCAATTGTAAACACCGATATCGGCATTTAATTATCAGGCAGGCTATCAATTCAAACAATGTGGGTGCTGTCCTTTTTGGCTGATGGGGCAAAAAGACCCATTCCAGGATGTGCAAAGGATCATCCCATTGTTTGTTCCAGTGGCCAATGATACCCATAGGTTGGAGGTCTGGAGCAGTAATGAAAACAGTGATATCAGTAGAGGGATCCACTCGATAAACCTGATGAGCGGAAACAGCTTGCTGCACTTCGTTCAGCACTCGTCGTGCCTCGGGAGTCAATTGTCGAGGTGAGTTTAGGTCAGAGTCCCCCCTTAAAATATTAAAAAGTGGGGAAAGTTGTGCGTTGGTCAGTCCCAAATATGGGCGTAACCAGTTGATGATGCCTAGCAATTTTTGGGCATCATTCAGAGTCTTAATAGTGTCTGAGAACTGCACCTCTTGATGCTGTATGGTTCGATCCAAAATTTTGACTCCCAAATATTTCCAAGGAGGCTGTTGTTGAACCTTTTCCGGAGCAACTTGCAACCCATAGGAATGCAAGGCATCGAGCAGTCGAGGCTGTAACCTCCGCAACTCATCCTGGGTGGCTGCTGCCACCAGGATATCATCCATATAATGGTAGCAGAGTGCCTCAGGAAACTGCTCACGAATTCCGGATAAGGCCTGCGCGACATACCATTGACAGATAGTTGGGCTATTTTTCATGCCCTGAGGTAACACTTTCCATTGAAACCGCTTTACAGGCTCCGCATTATTAATTGCAGGCACAGTAAAGGCAAACTTTGGTCTGTCATTGGGGTGCAAAGGGATTGTAAAAAAGCAATCCTTCAAATCAACGATCAAAATTTCCCACTCAGTGGGAATCATCGTGGGTGAAGGCATGCCAGGCTGTAAACTCCCCATACTTTCCATCACTGCATTGACTTTCCGGAGATCTTGCAACAGTCTCCATTTCCCCGATTTTTTCTTAATCACAAAAACTGGGGTATTCCAGGGACTGGTAGAAGGTTCTATGTGTCCCTGTTTCAGTTGCTCCTGAACCAGCTGACAAAGGGCGACTGATTTATCTTTCGGCAAGGGCCACTGTGGTTCCCATATCGGTGTTTTTTTCAGCCATCGTAAAGACAGCGTGGAATATGGTGCGCCCTTGCACACAGTGACCCCTATCAAAAATTTGTCGTGATCCGCACCCCCCAAGCTGCCAACACGTCCCGTCCCCAGAGGTTCACTGGAGCTGGAGTGACATAAGGCCGAATGGAGGCCGTGTGTCCCTCTGGATCCTTCACCAACACAGGTCACTTACTCAATCGACTCTGCGTTGTTCCCCCCAACCCCGCGATATTCAGTCCCACTGGGCACAAAGGCCACGTAGGAGGCCACGAAGCGGCGGAAAGGATCGTTGCATCAGCACCTGTATCGATCAAACCTCGGACTCGACCTCGATGTGGACGTGCTTTCGGCATGATGAGGGTACATGTCATCTGTGGCGACTCATTGGAGATAGATGCAGCCCAGTAGACCTGCGGAAGTCCTGGCAGTTCAGTGCCGTCACCTCCGCCAGCTTGCTGGTCTACCCTGGGAACAGGAGACTCACAAGGCAACAAGTGAGCAAGACAAGTGTGCGCAGGAATGGTGACAGGAGGATCAGGAGTGGAAACCGTAGCGTGAATTTGGCCCTTGAAACCAGCATCTATGAACTCTGGAAGAACCAGGATTCCTTGGCTAGTGGCCTCAGGCCCTGCCATAAGCAGTGCACTGGTTCCCTGATCCAGGGAACCATCCACCTCCAAGGGAACCCTGTGGGCATTGTCAGATTCTAAGACGACTGTTGCTGCGGTGTAGGCATTGACTCGGGCTGAGCCTTTGGTGCCTCCTCCACATTGACCGGGTAAGCCTGGGCCATCACCTTGTTTCTGGGGGAACTGTTGTGATGGGGGGCAAATCCCCCTTTTTGCACCCCTCATCACGTTTCCCGACAGGGGTCGACCATCTACATGGTACTGTGACCTGCAGTAGTCTGAAGTGTGACCTGGCCTACCACACCTCTTGCACTGAGGAGTCTCGGTCCCTGAATTTCCCTTCTTCCCGGAATTATCTTTCTGTTTAGATTTGACCCATTTCCGTTTGTTCCCAGATTTGGGCTGTTTTTTATCCTGATCAGCGGGTCCCTGATCTGAGGACAAAAATGCAGCCAAGGCGACTTTTCCCTGATTTTCGGACCGCACCCTGGCGCAAGCTCGCATCATCTCCTGCACAGAAGGATCCCCCAGTAGGGCATTGATGATCCTTCTACATTCATCATTGGCATTGTCCCTTGCTAAGTGTTTCATCAAGATCTGTCTCGTGGACGGATCATCAACCTGCTTTTCCAAGGCTGCTGCCAGCTTCTCGAGAAATGACATGTAAAGTTCAGATTGCCCCTGCCGTATCTGCGTATACCGTGTTTGTGGGGCAACCATCTCAATTGTTTTCAAAATGGCTCCCATACCGAGCTGTTGGGCTTGCTCCAGGATCCGAGGATCCCAGGCAGCTTGAACGTTGGGGTTGGAGAAAGGTCCCTTACCCATGAGGACATCAACCCCAACCATGCGCCTAGGGTCCTCGGCAGGCAAAGACACATTTTTCCGCAGCTGATCCTCGACCAGCGCTTTCCAATTGTCCTCAAAGGCACTGTATTGTACGGGGTGAAACAGCACCTGAGCCAGATACATAATATCAAATGGAGCAAGCAAATCACTATCATTCTAAGAACTTGCATCACTACCGGAGAAGACACCCCGAATGTCGCGACCTTGGTCGCCAGGTCATTTGTCATGCGCCAGGCGATGGTGGAATGGCTGTTCCTTGTGTCCATAGCATCTGGGCCAGGCACATACACTGGAAAAGCCTGAGCGTCCCCCTGAGGGAAGCCATCACCATCCAAACCTGCCACAGCAGATTCGCACCCCTCCCTCTGTTTGGGCAATCCAATCTTCTCTAGAAGTTCCCAGTCCCCTGCCTCCAGTGCACCCTGCTTCACCGATTCCCAGAACTGCAGGGGGTCACGCGGGCGAAAACCCCATGCCGTTACGGCGTCTCCAGGGGTTCGACAGAGCCCAATACTGTTGGGGTAGATAATACCACCTCAGGAACTGCTGGGGAGCTGAGTGGTTCCAGTACCACAAGGCTTCACTGGTGGGAGGCATCTTAGTCTCCCCCCTGGAGAACACGATGGTCCCTCCCCAAATTATGTAAATCCCCCCAGCTGTAACCTAACCCCTGATTCCATCCCTTCCTTCTCCCCATTGGTTGTGGTGTTCCCCCCGCCTCCTCTCCCCTGACCCTCCAGCCATCCCTTTAAATGTAGACGGCTGGGGTCTCTCGCCCTCTTTCACCCTGGAACCCTTCAGAATAAACCCCTGGACTGACAGAATAAACCCTCAGCTGACTGAGCGCTCTGAGTTCTTTGTCTTTGGTGATGCACGAGTTATCCAACTCCGTGGGTGAGTGAGAATCTGTGCCTTACACCGGCACGGGTGTGAGAAGGGCCTTTCTGTACAGCACCAGAGCAGTGCTGGTTGGAGTGATCTCTCAATAGCCATAGAGACACTTTCGGTAAACGCAGAGGCCTGGTTCCACCCCTCCTCCCTCTCCGCGTTAAGTGGCGCCCGAACAGGGACCTGAAAAAATCCCTGAAAGTGTCTCGGAAGGCTTTATGCCATAGATGTCACGATCAGAGCAGCTACTTCCCTCGAAAAACAGGTTTGAGTTTTATTAGATCTGTTTAGAGAGGCAGCTGACCAATCTCCGTTTGTCTTGGACGGGAGAAATCAGCTAACACCAGAGAACCACGCCGAAAGTTTTTTTTACACTCTCGGAAGCCTCGAGGTGGTAAGTGAGGCTTTGCTGGGGTGAATTCTTCTTTTGTTTTTTTTCCTTATTTTTTTCTTTCGGTGTTGGGAAGAATTTATTTGGGGAATATGGGTGGGAAGTTAACCCGTCCCCAATCAGAGCTTTATACCTCCCTTAAAACTACTCTCAAGACAGATAATTCCCAGTTTTCTAAGGGGAATTTAAAATGTTTTGTTCGTTAGATTTTTAACATCTTTCCAAATGTTTCTGTAGCTGCTGTTCAGTCTCTTAGTTTCTGGGATAAGATCGGAGAGAAACTAACTGTTCTCACACAGGCTGGGGATCAAATGGTTGCTAATTTTCTCCCTTTGTTTGTAGTGATTTATAAGTCTGTTAAGAACGCTAAGACTGAATCAGTTCTGCCGAAAAATTCAGATCTCTCTTGTGCTGCCTCCCCCGTGTCTGTTCCCTCCCCCGCTGTCCCCAAACCCTCGGAACCCCAGGGGGGAGAAGCGCTCTCTCCCCTATCCCCCGCTCCAGCAGGGTTTGGCCAGCCCGGCTCGAGCCTGTCCCTCACCCTCTTCCCAGCTCCCTAAAACCTCCCTACCTCGACTCCATGTTTCTCGCGAGACGGCACAAACCACGCGTTACCCTCCCCCCCCGCGGGACAATATGGCGCGGCCCACGTGGAGAAACAAGCTGGCATGCCTGATTCATATCAGCCTAAAACTCCTGGGTTAGCGTCGGCCCCGCCCCTTGCGTCATCGGGTATCCCTGCGTCGGGTCCACTCCCCCCCGCGGTGTCGGGTGTCGTCCCTGGCTCAGCCCTGCCCCCCGTGGGGAGCTCCCATCCCGGCGCGAGTCCCTCCCTCGTTCACGCCCCCCTCCCCTGCGGCTCTACTCCTACTGCCCCGCTCCTCCCCGGTTCCCACGGCAACGGAGCCGGCCAGCGACAGAAGAGGAGCCAGCCCCGCCGGGCCAGGTCCCGAGCAGCTTGCTCCTCTTCGGGAGAGGAGAGCAGCGATTCTGAAGAGGACCCGTGGCTCGATATACGCAGGCAAGCTGCACACGAGAGGCACTGGGAAATAGCCAACAAAATCTCTGTCACTGCTGCTCCTGTCCATTATAATAGAGCTGGAGGAAACCCCCGCTGGGATGCCCTCCCATATGCACAAATAAAAGAGATGTGCAAGGCGGGGAAAGATTTTGGACGTAACTCCCCTTACTTTAAAAATCTACTCCAAGCTACCTTTGCTGCAAATGTGTTAGTTCCACATGATATAAAAAATCTTATGGCATGCCTTCTGTCACCCGGAGAATACATGCTGTGGGACAGAACTTGGAGAAAACAATTAAAAGACCTCCTCCAGGTATATCACAGAGATCCCAACAGGGCACACATAACACTAGATGATCTTTGCGGGGAAGGAAACCTGGTTAAACCCCAGGATCAGGCGAGACAATTGCCTGAACTGATTTTAGAAGATATCAAGAGAAACTGACAGAGCTTTGCTCTCAACTCCCTCGGACTCCACTCCCTCTCTAAATTTCTCCACCATAAAACAAACTATCGATGAGTCCTTTATAAAATTCTTCGATAGACTAAAAGAGTCAGTTGAAAAGCAAGTTGGGAATCCAGAAGCCCAAAAGGAGCTGCTGCGTGCATTAGCTATGGCCAGATGATTGAGGCTTGCACCAAATTAGCATCTCCTGAGGCAGCCATAGCCCAAGCAGTTTCAAAAGGGGTAGCAGAAACACTAGCGGCATCTCAGAAACCTCCACGGAGATGTTATAATTGTGGGAGTTTTGAACACATTGCCAAAGACTGCCCTGAACCAAAGCGTGTTAAGAGAAATACTAACAAAAATACTGAGGCTGTGCCCCCAGGCTGTCCCTGCCAGCATCACCATCAGAAGGACCAGGGAAATGGACAGTGAAGCGCGGCACGGCTCCGCGCAAGAACACAAATTCTACAGCCGTCTCTCCCTGCCCTGCCACCCCTGCCATGGATGATAACTGCACACCACACAGCGGAACAGACAAGAGACTCTGTCTTGTAAGTACTGATACACACCACTTCCGCAATGGAAGTCAACAACACATATATGTGGGCTTTGAAAAACCTTTTGACAGGACTGCGGACATTCCAGTAGTCGGGGACACTAAGCATGGTCCACCTGAACTTTTTATTTTACCTGAGATGCACAAAATAGACTCCAGTGGACAAGTACAAATTTCTGTCTCCTGTAACAACACTCCCTGGTTTCTATCAAAGAGTCAGGTGGTAGCACAAGCTATCATACTGCCTGAAAACCACCCCAGGTGCCACAGAACACCTTCCATATGGTGGGCAGAAGTTGTAGGCGCAGACAAGCCCATGATGCATTGTAAACTACACAATGATAAATCCACTGCTTACCTGACGGGGATGGTAGACACAGGGGCTGATGTAACCATCATTTCTCGAGCAGAATGGCCCCAGGACTGGAAGACCAAACCAGCAGGCGGCAGAATCACAGGCATAGGAGGGTCAGCAACTTCCCAGAGGAGTACAAATAATATCATCATAGAAAGCCCTGAAGGACACACAGCCACCATCAGCCCATACGTAATTGACTCTGGTTTTACCCTCTGGGGCAGAGATCTCCTTACCCAGTGGGGGACTCAGCTAGTAATCCCACCTCCATCTCAGGATTTCTAGTTGGGGCCACTGGGATGCGCTCCACCCCGCCCCTTACCTGGAAGACAAACGACCCAGTCTGGGTGACCCAGTGGCCCCTATGCAAAGAGAAGCTCAGCGCTTTAGAATCCCTAGCAGAAGAACAGCTTGCCAAGGGTCACATTGTACCATCTAATAGCCCTTGGAACTCCCCTGTCTTTGTCATACGGAAACCTGGAAAAGACAAATGGAGGCTCCTCCAAGACCTCAGGAAAATCAATGAAGTCATTGAAGATATGGGACCCCTACAGCCTGGCCTGCCCTCACCCTCAATGCTTCCTAAGAATTAGAAGCTTGCTGTCATTGACATTAAGAACTGTTTCTTCACAATCCCTCTACACCCAAGTGATGCCCCTCGGTTTGCTTTCTCCATGCCATCCCTAAACCAGGAAGCCCCCCAACGCAGATACCACTGGTGTGTGTTACCCCAGGGTATGAAACATTCTCCAACTATTTGCCAATGGTACGTGGCTCGCGTCCTGTCCCCTATCCGCAAAGAGTTTGCACGTTCTATCATTCTCCACTACATAGATGATGTGTTGATTTGTGCACCAAATGATAAATACCTGAACTTAACTCTAGAAAAAACTATTCAAGCCATTGAGAAAGCAGGGTTTGAGATCCAGCAGGAAAAGATTCAGCGTACCTGCCCATGGACCTACCTGGGACTCCGCATCAGCGAACGGACCATCGTACCCCAGCAGCTCACCATCAAAGACAACCCAAGGACACTCCGGGACTTGCACCAACTGTGTGGCTCTATAAACTGGATTCGTCCTCTGCTGGGAATTACTATGCAGGACCTTGCTCCGCTGTTTAACCTCCTGAAAGGCTGTGACCACCTGGACTCACGCCGAGTCATCACAGAGGAGGCCCGGGAATCCATCGCTAAGGTACAGCTTGCCCTGTCTTCTCGCCAAGCCCATCGGACAAGTCCTGAGTTGCCTTTTAATTTCATCGTTCTGGGTAAGTCACCTAGGCTGTATGGACTGATTTTTCAATGGGACACTGCACAAAAAGACCCACTTCTTATAATAGAGTGGATTTTCTTACCACATCAGCCGCTCAAAACCATAACAACACGACAAGAACAAGTAGCCCAACTAATTATGAGAGCCAGAGCACGCCTCCGTACCCTTGCAGGGTGTGATTTCACCTGCATCTATCCATCATTGGAAAATGAATCCTTAGCAAACATACTCCAAACAAATGAACACCTTCAAGTTGCTCTGGATAGTTATCCAGGCAAGATTTCAAATCATCATCCAAAACATAAATTATTCAATTCGGCTTTTCATTTGGCCCCAAAAGAACTTCAAAGTCGAACCCCTCTCAAGGCTCTAACTGTTTTTACAGATGGCTCCGGGAAATCCCATGTCAGTCGTGACTTAGAAACATCCCAAAACGCAAGTGTGGGAGCACGATATCCAAATAATTGAAGGCTCACCGCAAATTGCGCAGCTTGCGGCTGCTGTTAGAGCTTTTGAGATGTTCGAAGAACCTATTAATCTGGTAACAGATTCAGCTTATGTAGCTGGGGTAGTCGCCAGAGCAGAACATGCCTGGCTAAAAGAAGTGTCAAATCCTAAATTATATAAACTGCTCTCAAAACTTGTTTTTCTGCTTTCCCACAGAAAGCAGCCGTTCCATGTGATGCATGTGAGGTCACACACCGATCTCCCTGGACCAGTTGCTGAAGGGAATCGGAGGGCAGATGCTCTGGCTATGCCGGTGAAAGCTCCTAACATTCCAGACACCTTTGCTCAGGCAAAGCTGAGCCACCAATTTTACCATCAGAATGTACCAGCACTGATGAGAATGTTCAAACTACCTCGTAACCAAGCAAGGGCAATTGTAGCAACCTGTCCTAGCTGTCAGAGCTACCAAGTGCCATCATTAGGGTCTGGGGTTAACCCCCGGGGTCTAGGCAGCTGTGAAGTCTGGCAAACAGATGTAACCCATGTCCCCCAGTTTAGCAGATTGAAATATGTACACGTTTCTGTAGACACATTTTCTGGAGCTGTTTTTGCATCTGCCCATGCAGGAGAAAAGGCAAGAGATGTTATAAAGCACTTTCTCCTTGCTTTTGCTACCCTGAGCATTCCTGCTGAGATAAAAACTGACAACGGTCCAGCATACATCTCTAACAAACTTCAAGAGTTTTTTAGCTCATGGGGCATCAAACACATTACAGGCATCCCCCACTCCCCCACAGGACAATCCATAGTTGAGAAGACCCACCAGACAATTAAGAGGGTCCTAGACCAACAGCGGGGAGGGTCAGAACTCAATTCTCCCATTATGAGACTCTGCAAAGCCCTTTTTACAATAAATTTCTTAAACAATTCGTTTGAAGAGCCTGACTCCCCTGTGTTCCGGCATTTTTCCAATTCGACCCAAGCCAAATTGAAAGAACAACCACCAGTGTTAATCAAAGATCCAGAAAGCCATCAAATATCAGGCCCTTTTTCACTAATTGTATGGGGGAGGGGATATGCTTGTGTTTCCACACCTTCAGGACCCAAGTGGATACCAGGAAAATATGTAAAGCCCTACCTCCGACCGTCAGCGACAGCTCCTGAGCAGGCGAAAGATGACACACCAGACACTGACAAAGAAACTCCAGACAAAGAAACCAGTGCCGCTTGGAGAAGACGTCGGCGCAAGATTCCAGCCACGTGAACAGCTATTTGTGCCGCCTTCAAGCAGTTCCCCAAACCCACAAATCCCTTATCTGTTACCCTCATGTGTTTCCCTAACCCACAACCTTATTACCTGTGTCTTATGAAAAAAAAGGGGGGATGAGAGGGGAAAAAGAAAGAAGTAACAGAAAACCATCTTTTAATGATTTTTGCTTGAAATCCCACAGAAAAATGGACTACCTATACCTCTCTTACCACCATGCCTGTAATTGCCTACCTCTGCATTCTCCTGACCTCCTGCATCCTGTTACCACCAGAGGTTGTCGCATGGATTGTCCCTCAGCCAAAGACCAATATGTGGGTTACATTGGCAAAAGCACTCCAGCAAGACCATATGTGCCTGTCTATGGGCAGCGTCAGTGACCCACTTTCATCATGCCTGGTGGGGATCCCTCTCCACAAAGATGAACTGCCTTTTGCAAACGAGGTGCTCCCCCAGAAAGAAGCTTGGGAGAAATGGGTAAGCACGCTGGCAACAGCACCAGAGGAACCCCACGAATTACTATTATTGGGGTCCTCCCAGGCTACCCTTTGCCTCAAGTTTGTCTTCAGCCCAAAAAGAGGGATGGCATTATCCTGGTAAGAACACCAGAAATTAAGTCATAGTAGAAACGCAACACCCCAGGGAAAGGTTTACTCTGTCAGTAATTGGTGTCAGGATAAAAAGGTCATCCCAACAGAGTCATCTGTACACCCCAAAGTGCTGCCCAAAGGTATGTTCCTGATTTGCGGGAATCAGGCGTGGTCTGGAATCCCATCCCAGCTCCAAGGGGGACCGTGCACTCTTGGCAAGCTTTCTGTACTAGCACCCAACAAAACTCAAATTCTACATTGGAGAAACCATACTCGATTGGCCCGCCAAAAAAGAAATATACAACAATTAGATCCTAATTGTGATAGCGAAATTATCAATTGGTCATTGTCTAAAAGAATTGCTACATCATTTTTCCTGCCTAGAGTAGCAGCAGCAAAAGCCTTAGGTGAACTTAGCCACCTTGAGTGCTGGCTCGGAAAGCATGCTAACCTAACCTCGAGTGCCCTCTCTCAACTTCTTGAAGATGAAGAAACCACCAAGCATGCAACACTGCAAAACAGAGCAGCCATCGATTTTCTTTTATTGGCCCATGGACATGGCTGTGAGAAATTCGAAAGACTGTGTTGCTTTAACCTGTCATCTCATAGCCAGAGCATCCACGCGACGATACAGAAAATAAAGGATCAAATCAAAGAACTGAAGACAGAAAAAGAAGCAGACTGGATTGACGATCTTTTCGGACAATGGGGACTTCAAGGATGGCTAACATCCTTAGTCAAAACTGGACTGTGGGTGATCCTAATAATTTTCCTTGTTCTAAGCTTGTTCGGTTGCCTCAAGAAGTGTTTAACTAAGCAAGTAGGAGAGGCCTTTCCTTTAAATAAAGAAGGGGGAGTTGTTGGGGTGGATAATACCACCTCAGGAACTGCTGGGGAGCTGAGTGGTTCCAGTACCACAAGGCTTCACTGGTGGGAGGCATCTTAGTCTCCCCCCTGGAGAACATGATGGTCTCTCCCCAAATTATGTAAATCCCCCCAGCTGTAACCTAACCCCTGATTCCATCCCTTCCTTCTTCCCATTGGTTATGGTGTTCCCCCCGCCTCCTCTCCCCTGACCCTCCAGCCATCCCTTTAAATGTAGACGGCTGGGGTCTCTCGCCCTCTTTCACCCTGGAACCCTTCAGAATAAACCCCTGGACTGACAGAATAAACCCTCAGCTGACTGAGCGCTCTGAGTTCTTTGTCTTTGGTGACGCACGAGTTATCCAACTCCGTGGGTGAGTGAGAATCTGTGCCTTACACCGGCATGGGTGTGAGAAGGGCCTTTCTGTACAGCACCAGAGCAGTGCTGGCTGGAGTGGTCTCTCAGTAGCCATAGAGACACTTTCGGTAAACGCAGAGGCCTGGTTCCACCCCTCCTCCCCCTCCGCGTTACAATGCCCTTTCTTTCTCGTCACCCGCGCGAGCCTCCGCCCAGGAGGAAGAAAACTCCCCTCATCACCGTCCGAGTTGTCGGAGCAGGGCTTGCAATCAGCACTCCCCATCACAAAGGACGGCGAGCGGCCGGAGGCAGCATCCCCGCCAAGAAACTGTGCGGTGACCGGGACGGGGGAGGGGCAGGAAGACGGCGGCGCCACCGGCACGCCGCTGGGAGCGCCGGCCACGCCCGCTAGCACAGCGCCAGCACGCCGCGCCAGGGCCTCACTTGCCACAGAACCCGACAGGGGAACCGGCTCCCGCCCAGGGCCAAAGCAGCCCCTTGCCGCCGGCACCAAGCCGGCCGTTGGGCCACCAGGAAGTCCAGACCCCATCCGGAAACCCGGGGGATGGACTCCCTGGGCAGCCCCACACGGACCGTGGGGCCTGCACGAACAGACCTCCATCCGCTGCCGAATCTCAGCCACTTTGGCCAGCAAATCATGGAAAAACAAAAGCGGAGGAAAAACCATCGCACCCGGCACGGACGCCACGTCCGCCGAGCCGCAGGGAAGCCGGGTCGGCCCCGCAGCCGCGGGAACACCAATCAAAGCCCCAGCGGCAGAAGCACTGCCCGCTGGCGGCTCCCCCTCCGGCCCCACGACCGCCCCGGGGAGTGACCCCGACTGCCGGGCCCCTGCCGCAGCCGGCGGCTGAGCCGGCGCCTGCTCACACGACCCCAACGCCACGGGACTGGCCGCACCCGCGGCCACCGCGGCCCGGGGCTGCGCCGCCGGCGCGCCGGGCGGGCTCGGCAAAACGCCGGCCTCTCCCGAGCCGGCCGCCGCCCGCGCGGAAACCCCCGAGCCGGCCGAAACCACCGGCAAATCCGGAGCCGGAACCTCTGCAGCCGCAAGCGGCTGGCCTGCAGCCAAAGCGAGCAGCCGGGACTCCCGGTCCTCCACAGCACTCCCCACCCCCACCCCACCAGCCCCCGCCGCACATCCCGGCTGCCCATGGGGGAGGGGCAGCCTGGCGCCATTCCGCAGGGGAGGAGGGGGGTTCTGAGGCTGCGCACATCGCGGCGGCAGAGGCGGGGGGACCTGCGCGGCGGCCGTGTCAGAGCCGGCCCGCGATCCTCCATTCTTCTGCAACCCGGCCAGCTGCTCCGTCGGGTGGACATAAGTGCGCTTCGGTAGGTCAGCTGGAGAAACAAACTGAGGCCTCGCGGCCGCATCCACCGCCAGGGACGGGACGTCAGAATCCGTCTGGGTCGGCACGTCCTTCACACTCCGCCCCACGGCCGAGAGCAGGGGCTCCACGCCCGTGCAAGCCGATAGGTGGGAGTCATAGAACGCTTGCCCTTCCAACGCGTCCCAAATGTCTCTCCAAACCCCATGGAAGCGGACCGTAGATCGATCACCCCGCATCCACTCCATGACCAAAGCGCGGCCGACCACAAACCAAAAATCACAGTCCAGCGCCACATCCCAAACGGCCCGGGACACATGGCCCGCGACCCAGTCCAACAAAGCCCGAGCGACCCGCGGCGACTGATCAGACGCAGGGTCATCCTCAAAGACCTCCAAAAAGGCCCGCAAGAGCCCATCGGCAGGAAAGGGGGGGCCCATGTCCGTATCAGAATCAGCCATGCCTCAGGGCAGGCGGGGGCGGTCGGGCCCGGGGGCAAGACTACCGCGTACCTGCAATTGAACGCAGTACACGTCAGTGGTCACCAGATGTCGCTGTTGAGCAGCTAGCAGAGTAATGAAGGCACCAGTTCTCAGTGGCAAGAAGGAATGACCTTTATTGTTTTGATTTCATCACATATATAGAGTTCTCAAAAGTCACCCAGATTGGTCATTTAGAAGCCTTCCCCCAGGCCTGATTGGCCAGGCCTGCACTGTCCAAGTTCTGGGATACTGTTCCAATAACATCCAAACTTTATCTTTATTTATAAAACACAAGAAGAATTCTCGTGGGAAAAACCTGTGCTAGCCACAGGGGAGTAGTCAGTATGCTGGAGATCAGGGCTGCCATTCAGAAGGACCTGGACAGGCTGGAGAAATGGGGTGACTGGAACCTCATGAAGCTCAACACGAGCAGATCCAAAGTCCTGCATCTGGAATGAAATAACCCTATGCAACAATACAAGGCAGAGGCCAAACTGTCTGGGAAGCAGCTCCCCAGAAAAGGATCTGGGGGTCCTGGTGGACAAGTTGATGATGAGTCAGCAGTGTGCCCTTGCAGCAAAGATGACTAACTGCATCTTGAGCTGTATTAGCAAAAGTGCAGCCAGCATGTCCAGGGAAGTGATCCTTTCCCCTTATTCAGCAATTGTGAGACTGCATCTGCAGTACTGTGCCCAGTTTTGGGCTCCCCAGTACAAGAAGGATAGTGACACACTGGAACAAGCCTAGCAGAGGGCCACCAAGCTGGTCGGGGGCTGGAGAACATGACATCCAAAGGGAGGCTGGGAGACCTAGGCCTGTTCAGCCTGGAGAAGAAAGAGAGAGATAAGGACTGGGAGATTACTTGCCAATTACCATCACAGGCAAAACAGACTCAACTTGGGGAAATTAATTGAATTTACCATCAATTAATTGTAACAGAGCAGGATAATGAGAAATAAGGACAAATCTAAAACCATCTTCCCCCCACCCCTCCCTTCTTCCAAGGTTCAGCTTCACTCCAGACTCTTCTATACCTCCCCCTCCCCTGCCAAGCAGCACAGGGTGATGGGGAATGGGGGCTGCAGTCAGTTCATAACGTTTTGTCTCTGCAGTTCCTTCCTCCTCATGCTTTTCCCCTACTCCAGCATGGGGTCCTGTGGTGGTGGATGAGACCACCTCGGGAACTGCTGGGGAGCCGAGCTGTCCCGGAACAGCAGGAATTCGATGGTGGGAAAATCCTGAGGTTTGAAATACACCCCTTTGGGAATAAGATGGTCCCTCCCTAGACTATGTAAATCCTCCTATGTTGATTGGCTGTAACCTAACCCCTGACTCCACCTCTCCCTTCTCCCCATTGGTTGTGGTGCTCCCCCTGCCTTCTCTTCCCTGGCCCTCAGATGATTGGTCTGTATCCATATATCTAGGGAGACCCTGGGGTCTCCCTTCCTCTTTCACCTTGGACCCCTTCAGAATAAACACCGGCAGAGTTTGTCTGGAATATCCACGTGACTGAGCACTCTGGGTTCTTTGTCCCTGGTAATGCATGAGCTATCCAAAGCTCCCTGGGTGAGTGAGAATCTGTGCCTTACACCGGCTTGGGTGTGAGAAGGGTATTCCTGCACAGCACCAGAGCAGTGCTGGCCAAAGTGATCTCACTAAAGCCTCAGAGACGCTTTTGGTAAACGCAGAGGCCTGTTCCACCCTCCACCGTCCACCGCGTTAGGGTCCCTCCCACAGAATATAGTCCTTCACAGACTTCTCCAATGTGGGTCTTTCCCATGGGCTGCAGTTCTTTACAAACCACTCCAGCATGGGTCCTTTCCAGGGGGTACAGTCCTTCAGGAGCAGAGTGATCCTGCATGGATCCCCCACAGGGTCACAGGTCCTGCCAGAAAATCTGCTCCTATGTGGGCTCCTCTCCACAGACCACAGTTCCTCCCAGGAGCCTGGTCCTGCATGGATTCTCCCATGGGGTGAGAGCTTCCTTTAGAGCACATCCACCTGCTCTGGCATGGGGTCCTCCACGGGCTGCAGGTGGGTCTCAACTCTGCCGTGGACCTTCATGGGCTGCAGGGGGACAACATGGTCTTTGTCGCTGTTGAGCCGCTAGCAGAGAAAAGGACCCGGGTTCTCAGTGTGACAAGAAAAAGAGGACTTTATCATTTTGATTTCAGCTTATATAGACTTTTCAGAGGTCACCCAGATTGGTCAGTCAGAAACCTTCCCCCAGGCCTGATTGGCCAGGCCTGAACTGTCCAAATCTCGAGACACTGTTTTTAATAACATCCAAACTTTATCTTTGTTTATAAAATAAAGAAGAAGTTCTCATGGGAAAGACCTGTGCTAGCCACAGGTCTTTGCCACGGGCTTCAAAGGAATCTCTGCTCCAGTCCCTGGAGCACATCCTCCCTCTCCTTCCTCACTGACCATGGTGTCTGCAGGGTTGTTTCTCTCACCTTTTCTCACTCCTCTCTCTCCCAGCTGCTGCTGTGAAGCACATTTTACCCTGATATGTATCCTTCCACAAGCACAGCTCACCAAGCATGAGGAGTATTTATAACACTCACAACGCCCTTCTGGAGCGAGGCTGTACCCAGGCAGCTCTGTGGAAAGGGGAGATGGGGAGGGGTTTACTCCTCCCAGCTGCTCTTTTTCTTGGTCACGTGTAGTTGGTGCGAGTCGTGTTTCCGTGCTGCACTTGCTACGTCATCGAGAATGTGAGGTTGTGAATGCAGTATTCAGTTTGGTCGGCGACAGTGGCAACTTTTATCTTCAAATTGCGTTTTCAGGTGGCATGGAAGACGCAACAGGTGAGTCACTGGGGTGAGGGTGTGCTGCTGCTCACATCTCTCTCCACTGCGGCGGGACCACCTTGTGCGGCCTCTCTCTCTCGTCTCTTATTCCTGTATCATAAGGATTCCCGTCGGTGGTGAAGGTCACGCCGGGCTGGACCGCTGCTGCCTCTGGAGCATGAACATCCTAGACTATCACGGCAGCGTGGAGGGGGGTGGGGAGCACCCGGAAGAGGCAGGGAGGTGGTGGTGTATGGTAGCTGGGCTGCATCAATTCGTCCCCGCTCTCCAGACTGGGAGTGGCGTCTTGGGACACGCTACTCAGTGGGAACCACATGAGAGACGTTTCGCCATGCTGCAGAGTAGGCGATGCCTGGACATGAGTAGGGAGAATAACAATAGCAAGCAGCAATCTTCTGCAACCCGCCTGGAATCCTAGCTGTTGACCCCGTGGTCACTTTCTCTCATCCACGCAGGCAGTGACCTCTGCAGTATCTGCTGCTGAGGAGCTAGTGGCAGTCTACAGAGCAGAGCCTGAAAGCCTGATCCTGCTCAGGACACAAACACACTCAGATTGCTTCTCTAAATCCCTGCATTGTTCCTGATGCGGGCACCGGGAAAAGGCTAAGGCTAAACAAGAGAATGCAGTGGCTGCTGCTTTCCAAACTCAACAGTGTGTTTAGGTGTCTTTACTTTTGGCAATTCCACTTCTTTACAGGGGGCGTCTTCTCGGGCTAGAAGAAAAAAGAAAAAAAAGAGAACCATTCAGGCTAGAAGGGACTTCTGGAGGTCTCTAGTCCAACCTCTTGCTTAAAGTAGGATCAACACCTAATTCAGACAAGTTTGCTCAGGGTTTTCTCTGGTCAGGGCTTGAAAACCTCCAAGACTGGAGACTGCACAACTTCTCAGGGTCCCTGTTCCACTGCTTGACTGTCCTCATGGTGAAAACCAGTTTCCTTATAGTCAGCGTGAACCTTGCTTGTTTCAATTTGTGCCTATTGTGTCATCTTCCCACTATGCAACACTGTGAAGAGCCTGGCTCTGTCTTCTTGATAGCCTCCTATTAGGTGCCCCTGCAGCCTGCCTTCCTTCCTCCCTCCCTCCAGGCTGAACAAGCACAGTTCCCCCAGCCTCTCCTCATAGTGCAAGTACTCCATCGCCCTGACATCTTGGTGGCCCTCTGCTGATCCTCTTTATCAATTACTTTCTTGTATTGGGGTGCCCAAAATTTGACACATCACTTTATATGTGATGTAATGAGCACTGAGTAAAAGAGGATAATCACTTCCCCCAATCTACTAGGTATGGTCCCGGTAATATAGCCCAGGATGCAACTAACCACCTTTGCTGCCAGGGCACAGTTCTAGCTCATATTCAGCTTGCTGTTTTCCAAGATCCTTGGGTCCTTTTCAGCAGAGCTGCTCCCCAGCCAGTCTCCAGATGGTATTGATGCCAGGGGTTCTTCTTCCCTAGGTGCAGGACTTGATATTTGTCCTTGTTGAATTAAATTAAGTTCCTGTCAGCCCATTTCTCCAACCTGTCTTGATCTCTCTGAAGGCAGCCCTGCCCTTGAGCGTATTTACTTCATCTTCCCGACTCCTGCAAACTTGTCAAGAGGAAGAGGCATCACCTCCTCCAGGTGTTTGATGAAGATTTTTAACAGGACAGGTCCCAGAATAGACCCCTGCAGTGCCCCACTTGTCACAGGCAACCCAGCAGACTACAACCCATTAACCACCACTCTGAGCTCAGTCATGCAACTAGTTTTTAAACCCACCTAGTTGTCTATCCATCCAGACTATAATATCCCAACTTGGATACAAGAATATTGAAGGATACATTATTGAAAGCTCTGCTAAAGTCTAGGTAAATGGCATCTAGTGCTCTCCCTTCATCCACAAATCCTGAAATTTTATTACAGAAGAAGGCAATTAGGTTATTCAGGCATGATAGTCCCTTGGTAAAGGCATGCTGACTGTTCCAAATCCCCACGTCCTTCATGTGCTCAAAAAACATGTTCTAAAAGGACTTTCTCTATGATTTTCTGAGGAACTGAAGTTCCCTGGGTTGAAACTTTGGTTTTGTTTGTTTTAAAGCAAATGCAACATTTGTCCTTCTCTAGTCATCAGGGAATTCCCCTGAACTTCATGACTTTTCAAAGCTGATAAGAGAATAGCCTCACTATGAAACCGGACAGTTCTCTAGGCATACTTGGATGCAGCCCATCTGGTCCCATGGATTTGCACAGATTAAGTTCCCTGAAATAACCCCTGATTCAATCCTCATCCACTGTTGGCAGTTTTCCTTGAACCCTGTCTCTAAGCACAGAGGCCTGGGAGACTGCTGGTGAAGATTAAGGCCAAGAAGGCATTGAGTACCTCAGCCTCATCTATGTCCACCGTCACTAGATCACCCATCTGTTATGATCCGATTATTAAGGTTCTTAGAAATACCTCTGCCCAAATTAAGGTGCAAACAAGACCATATGCCAGTCAATAGTATGGGTTTTATTTGATAGTAAATATGAGAGAGAGAGAGAGAGAAAGAGAAAAGAAAGAAAGAAAGGGAGAAATAGGGAAAGGGATGAGGGGACAGAGACAGGACAAAAAGAATATCACTGCTCCGTGGGTCCCACTGGCGTCCTGATCATCCTCTTCAGCTGGTCTTCTCGGTGGTGAAGGTCCCTCCGGAGAGTGTAGAATGCCATGGGTTAATATACCGTCAAGCCAGGTGGCAATGTCCAGGCATGTCCCCCTGGGGGGAGGCAGTCTCTTGCAGCAGACTCTGAATCTGTTGCATCACGTGCAGTCCTGTGGTGCAAGGCCTAGCGCTTTGGGGGGTCTTTGATGGATTATGACACCCCCTCAGCTGCCTTTCACAGGAAAGCCCTGTGGGTGTGGTCTGTGGGGTTGGGGTTTCCACAGCTGGGCCCCTTGTGTAACAGAGGATGGATGTTTATTGCCTCTGACCAGAGGTTACGTCACACACCCAAAACCTCCTCCTCCCCCCTTGGTTGGGGGGGGAGCGGGGGGGGGAGGGGGGAGTCTGTGTCTGTGAGCTGTGCTCTCCCCCCACCCCAAACTCAGCCAGGGATGATTCTCAGCGCAGCTGGTGGCTTTGGCCTTTTGTGGATGCATACTTTTCCCTCAACCTGAGATGACTGAACAATAGGTTTCCCGTTATCTGATCAGCAGTTTGACTTTCAGTCCAAAGTCCCAGTCTTCAGGGAGGCTTCTTTGGTTGTAGCTTCTTTATAATGAGCAAAACTTTATATCAGTGTTTGAGGCATGAACTATTTTCAGTCTCTGACACCATCCCATTCAGCAATAGGCCCACCTTCTCCTTGTTCAGTCTTTTACTATTAAAGTGGTAGTAGAAGCTCTTGTTGCCCGTGATCTGTAGACTTCCTCGAGTTGCTTAAAGAAGGCTTTGTCTGCTTCCTTACCCTGTCTGTAACAAACTCATGCCACAATATCACACTTGTTAGCCTTTGCTTTGATCTCGTTCAGTTCCTGTTAGTTGTAGGGGTATTCATTGGCAATTGAGACCAATGTAAGCAAAGATTTATATATTAGAAAATAAAAACAAACTGGGTAACCAAATTAATTTCCTTTATGATATTTAATTTCTGATGAAATCATACAATCAAGAAGGCCATACTTGATGATCTTAGAAGTCTTTTCCAGCCTTAGCAATTCTATGATTCTATGAAATATCATAAACCTGTCAGCTCATGGTAACTATTAGTTGTATGGGGAACTATCTGTGGAGAAACAGGTTAAAGAATATTACATAATATTGCTATTTATTTTCCCCTGGATGGGTATGCAGTTACTGGGGGGGGGGGGGAGGGAAGAGAATTCACTTGAGATTTTAGTGTCATTTGTTAAGTAGTTCAAATAGCTTTGTTCTTTTTTTTTTTTTGCCATATTTTAGTTCAAAGTAAACAGTAACTATGCAACTATTTTGGCACTAGGAAGTCACTCCTCCACTTCTGCTTTTACTTGGCCCAACTTTTTGCCTTAACACCAAAATAATTATAAGGATTCTTCAGTGTGTTGACTAATTTGTGCAAAATACTATAGTGCAACTAATAGGCCTTACTTAACAGGCCTTCACCAGTATCTGTAAGAAGTATTAAGGATTCCCCTATTACAATGAGCTACCAAGACTGAAGAATTTCTTACATGCATAGCTGTGTCTTGAAAAGTGTCAGACTTGGAGGTTAATGCAGATAGTTAGGAACCATCTGCAGTCAGGTTTTGAAAAATATTGTATTGTTCCTGTTTTGAGTTGGTTGATATTGATTAATAATTACCAACTCAAGAGCCAGCTGGCAGTAATTAGACATTATCCTAGTGATAAGTTATCAAACCTGAAAAGTAAACAAAAACCCATAAAACCTTTTACTTTAATTGTCATGCTTGTGCTTGGCATTAGGATGGGGATAAGAACTAAATAGATAGGACTAGCATTTCCCATATTTGGTGGTACAGGTCTGCCAGTTTGCAGTATTGTTCTGGTTAACTATTTGAATAACCTGTGACCTGAAAGTCATTGGGCCTTATCAGTGGTACACACTCTGCAGTGCTCAGTAGTTCAATCAAGACTGGAAACATCCTGATCACTTGTTAGGGAATTGCTGAATCTGGTAGCACCATAGAAGCAAGTCTGGCACAGCTCAATATCCCCAGATCCAACCAGTAGCAAGTCTGAGAATGTATTCCCAGTAGGTACACAAATATATATATAAAATACCTATACATATGGCCAGCAACACAGAACAACACAGAAACACTCACCACTCGGACAAACAGCAACACTGGCCTCATCTTGTTCCCCTCTCTGGCTGATCAGGATGAAGGTTCATTAGTAGGAAATATATATGTAAATGCAATGTGGATCCATCCAGTAACTGAATTTAGACACTCTATCTAGTATCTGGCCCTTGGATCCTCTGGTCTTCCTAGTTGCTTGCACCTGGGCATATGAGCCTCCAAGGCTCATAGCCCCACTCCAGTTGCTAGTACAGACCCCCTCTCACATGCACATGCTAGCTGGGCTTAGACACTTCATCTACATTGTAGCTGGCCCCTAGGTCCCCTCAGTCTCCCCAGCTGTCCCCCACAGAAACACACTCACACACGTAAATGAGTTTCTTATTCCACTCCCAGACCCCACAGTCTTGTTGGCAGTTGTCTTGGACCCTCTGGTCCCTCCAGTAGCCGATTCCTCCAGGTGCCCTACCTTTAGAGACATATGCATACCAGGCTCCCAAGCTACGACCTTTTCCAATGTGGGTCCTTCCCACGGGCTGCAGTTCTTCACAAACTTCTTCATCTTTCATCGCCCCATGGGGTCACAAGTCCTGCCAGAAAACCTGCTCTTCTGTGGGCTCCTCTCCAAAGAGCCACAGGTCCTGCCAGGAGCCTATTCCTGTCTTGACTATCCATGGGGCTGTAGCTTCCTTCAGGGCATATCCGCCTGTTCTGGCATGGGGTCTTCCCCGGGCTGCAGGGTGGGCATCTGCTCCACCATGGACCTCCATGGACTGCAGGGGAACAACCTGTGTCACCATGGTCTTCACCACAAGCTGAAGAGGAATCTCAGCTCTGGTGCCTGGAGCACCTCCTCCCCCCCCTCCTTCTTCCCTGACCTTGGTGTCTGCTGGGTTGTTTCTCCCTCATATTCTCACTCCTCTCTCTCCCAGCTGCTGTTGTGCAGCCGTATTTTTTACCCTTCCTCAAATATGTTAACACAGAGGCGCTACCAACATTGCTGACTGGCTCAGCTTTTGCCAGTGGTGGGTCCATTTTGGAGCTGGCTGAAACTAACTAGCTCTGTTGGACATGGGGGCAGCTTCTGGTGTCTTCTCAGAAAAAGCACCCCTGCATCCCCCCTCCACTACCAAAACCTTGCCATGTAAACCCAATACAATGTCAAATACACCTAAATATAAACTGTTACTCTTGTTACTGTTGGGGAGGGGATGTTAAAGTGCAAATAGTAAATTGTGTTAAATTTATCTGGTAAGGAGAAAACCTAATTTGATTATATAAATATATTAGTATGTTATTTTTTCATTTATTCTACTTAATGGAATATTTGAAGCATACTAGATTTTAATTGCATTATAAAACCAACGAAGGAGAGAAGTTACAGTGAACTTTAGGCAAGCTTTTGCAAGTGGGAAGAATTCGGAGCCTTATTTAGGTGTTGTTTGGTGGGGTTTTTTGAAATTACACTGTCATGTAAACCATTTTTAACGCTTTATTACTGGGAACAGTAATAAAGTGGTGAATCACAATTAAGAACTACTATATTCCACATAACTTGATAGTGATGATTTTGTTTAACAAGTAACAAAAGGCTTTGATCCTGATGTGTTTTCACTGCAAGTACACTTGCATGTGTGCTTTTTTAAGTGAGACAATGTCTTGGGCAGGTGGAAACATGTAGAGTGGCTAGTTCTTAGCTACATGTGTGCAAACTGACTATTCCCTGCACTACCATCCTTTGTAAGAGGATAAGGGTTTGAGTTAAGACTCCGAGAAGGTAGTCATAAATTTGGCTCCTTCTGTACCCAGTTACCAACTTCAACAAACCTTCTAGGAATTCAGTATCTACTTAACCTTCTGTTAAATTTGGTTGGGATTCGCCAAGAGACTCAGAAGTTAATAACCAAAGGGAGATGGATGAACAGGTGGTGAAATTCCATCTTGTCGTCCTAGGAAATCAAAACACTTCCATTTACTCTTTGCACCTTTTATTTATAATCGATATAAATAAAAATTATTAGTTTCAGAAAATCGTACTGCATGTATTTCTTTCTATATTGTAGGGATGCTTGCTCACCAGTAGTAAATGGTGATGTAAGTCAATAATTCAAACATTTACTAAGAACACCATCTATTAATGGTTCTTTCAAGTTTATAATCAAAATATTAACTGAAAAAATGCTCATCCTCTTATTCTTGAGAATAAATAATTCTGACATTTGCAAAAAACATGTCCTAAATTTCTTTCAGGAGATATCAAAGCAAATTTTAAAATGATGATAAGCCATAACATCAAATATGTGGAACGAATCCTCCACTAATTTCAGTGTTAGTGACTTCCCAAGGCAGAGGTAGTGTCTGAGTAGTTCATAGTCCTTAGCAGATTTTTCTTCCATGAATATATGTAGTTGCATTTGAATCTACAGAAACTTGGCTGCGGTAAGGAGTTTTGTAGCTTAACTACACATTGTGAAGAAGTGCTTCCTTTTGTTCTGAACTGCTAGTTTAGTTCCATAGCCCCTAGTCTTAGGGGGGAGAGAACCGTTTTCTTCTCCATTCAGGATTTTATAGTTTTTCTTCATATTTTGCCCTTAACGTTTCCCCAACCCTGAAAATCTCTATAGTTATAAAATATTTGTAGCCAAGCAATTTGTGTATTTTGTTTTTACTTTTAGTGATTTCTGTAGTTACAGTGCTAGACTGTTCCCTTTCCTGAGGCTTATCAAAAGACAATTGAACTGAACGTCTGCTGTTTATACCAGTGATGGCTAATTTGTGACCCACTGGCTATATCTTACTTGCCAGAAGAGTTAATCTAGCATTTCCTGGATCCCCAAGATTGGAAAATGGTTTGAGACCTTATAAAGACTGCAGAGAGTGGCTACCTAAACAACTTATCACACAACTGGAAGCATATGTTATGTGGCCAAAATGGGTGTCCCTCATGGCTAGGCATGCACCACCACATAGTTGAAATGCATACCTTCTAGTCATTTGGTAAGGGAATGGTTGGGATATTGTTATGCCAAGACAGTGTTGATTCAGAGAATTTCACTTTAAAAATATTTAGTTATTAATTCAGGTATTGAGAAACAAAGAAGGCAAGCAATTAAATAAACACTCAGGGAAAACACCTTTCTTCTCCCTTCCCCAGGCTCAACTTCAGTCCAGACACCTCTCTTCCCCCCTCCCTAGTCTCCACTGCCCTTATTTTTGCCATGTGTTACACTCAGTCCCCTCAGTGAGGCAACAGACAGTGCAGGATCTTTGGAACAGTGCATAGTGTTTTTTCTTCCACTGCTCCTGGTTTTTATTAATTTCCTCTGCTCTGGCATGGGCTTATCTACAGGCTACAGCCCCTTTTGGGGGTATACCTGCTTTGTTGTGGATTATCCATGGGCTGTAGTCCTCTCAGAGATGCACCACCTCCTCTGACATGGAACATCTTCTGAGAGTGTCTCCAGCTGTGTCCCAAACAATGTGCCTTTCTGTAGCAACGTGGGATTTTAGGATTCCATGTGCTCCTTTGTGCCTCTGCTCTGTATACCATTGGTTCATTTTGAAATATGCTCCGCTGTACCCCGAAATCTATTGGTGGGTTCCCTATGCCTGTCTTCCCTTCAGACTCCCCGGGACTGGCTCCGGGGGAGACAGTCCCTCCCCTTCCTTTCCCTTTATAAGGCGATGTCCAGATCACCTCGTGGTCTTGGCATCTCTGGGCTGCTAGCATCCCCTACCTGCCTTGTCTCCCTTCCCCCTTCTCCTTCCCTGTGACCCTTTCCCCTGTTGCCCCAAATAAACCTCTAGCAGAACAGAGATGCAGTCCAGTTCTTTCCTAGTCTCCTATATTCCTGCTTGAATTGACGTGGTTAGAAGACTGCCGCCATGCCACAGAACCTCGGGGGCCGCCCGCCCCAGATCCGGTGGGATTTACAAGAACCAGAGACCCGGTCCGGGGGGCAGCCGGCCTGTGACACCCTCCCGGACCATGATACAACACCTTTCCTCGTGTCTCTTTCTGTTTTTCCTCACCCATCCTCACATGTCCCCTCCTGTGTGTCCTGTCCCTAGCTGCTACCACCCTTTGTTAATATGTTTGTGCAGAGGCGTCATGTTGAAGTTTTGCTATGTGGTGGGTTGTGGTGGTGGATGATACCACCTCAGGAACTGCTGGGGAGCCGAGTAGTCCCAGTACAGCAGGGTTTCACTGGTGGCAAACATCCTAGTCCAAATAACATGATAAGTCCCTCCCCAAATTATGTAAATCCCCCTGGCTGTAACCTAACCCCTGACTCCATCCCTCCCTTCTCCCCATTGGTTGTGGTGTTCCCCCCACCTCCTCTCCCCTGACCCCAGGTGATCCCTATATCTAGGGACACCTGGTGTGGCTAGCACAGGCTTTTCCCATGAGAATTCTTCTTGTGTTTTATAAATAAAGTTTGGATGTTATTGGAACAGTGTCCCAGAACTTGGACGGTGCAGGCCTGGCCAATCAGGCCTGGGGGAAGGCTTCTGACCGACCAATCTGGGTGACTTTTGAAAACTCTATATATATGATGAAATCAAAACAATAAGGGTCATTCCTTCTTGCCACTGAGAACTGGTGCCTTCTTTACTCTGCTAGCTGCTCAACAGCGACAACCTGGGGTCTCCTCTTCCTCTTTCATGCTGGAACCCTTCGGAATAAATATCTGGAACATCCAGCTGATTGAGCCTCTGGATTCTTTGTCTCTGGTAACGCATGAGCTATCCAGCTCTCTGGGTGAGTGAGAATCTGTGCCTTACACCGGCTTGGGTGTGAGAAGGGTCTTTCTGTACAGCACCAGAGCAGTGCTGGCTGGAGTGATCTCTCAACAGCCTTAGAGACACTTTCGGTAAACGCAGAGGCCTGTTCCACCCCTCTCCACCCACTGCGTTAGTGGGTTGTTTTCATCAGTTGCTGTGCTAGCTAGTTGTAACCAGCTGTGACTAGCGCAGGACAGGTCATGGCCTATGCATGCACAGATCAATCTTGCAGACCCATTCTACCAAAAACCTGCCATTTATGCTAAGTATAGATATACTGCAAGCACTTCAAGGGAATCTTTGTTGCCAGCTGTTGCTGAAAGGTGAAGTATCACTGAACATAAAAGGGAAAATCAGACAATGTATCAAACTAAGTCTTTCAAAAATATAATCTTGTTATGGACTTAGCTTCATTACACATATTTAATAACCTGAAATATTAATGCATTTTGCTGAATGTTGCATGTGCCTAGCACATAATATACATGCCCCAAACAAAGCTTTTTACTTTACAAATGCTCATGTGTAAGATCTCAACTTTAATATTGCTTGGAGAATTAAATTAAAATAGCCTAGGATGCTTTGTTCCTTAACAACAACATTCATGTAGTAGCTTACTATCTCTAATTCATGTGCTTTAAGCAACACATTCACAAAAGTAATTCACACATACATACACTGGATTCCCCAGTAACCGAGCTTAGACAATCTATCCAGTAGCTGGCCCCCAGATCCCCCCCAGTCTCCCCAGTTGCCTTCCACAGAAACACACACACACATGTAAATGAGCCTCTTATTCCATCCCCAGATGCCACAGTCTCTTCAGCAGTGTTATTGGACTGAGTGAGATCTTTAGGCAAGCCCTGCCTTAGGCTCAGATTTTTGGCAGCAGCTCTACTTAGGTGACCCACACCTAAATTGCTCTGGCTTGCAAGTTCCTAAGAATGGCCAATTAGGTCTATTATAAAATGAGTTATTTATTGAATAGACAGGAGGTAACAGACAAAAGGCCTTAAACAGAGTTACTTACTACACAGTATAAAACAAAAGAACTACTAGTAGATTACATAAAACAGTGCACGACATTAAGGCACCTCTATTAAAGCTAGCAAAGAAATAGTATCGATTAGGACTCAATGCAATTTACCACCGAATTGACAATAGTGTACACAGAGTCCTTTAACTCAACCCCTGGGAGAGTAACCACAGAAGTCGTTGTCCCGACTTTGGGGAGAAAACTCCACACGTTTCAGGGAATGAGCACAAGATTTCTGCTTTGTGAAAGTATGGTGTAGCTTTTATAGTTTGTAAAGTGAAGTGTCTGTCAGAAATTCCAGCTTATCTTTCCACATCTCACTTCCACAGCAAGATGTTTACTGTCAGCTGAAAGCACCGATTCCGTGGCACCAAAATAACTCACTACAAGGCAAACTGTCCTGATTGAGTTACTCCACCAAGGCTCACGTGAGGCTCGTGTGAGAGCAAGATGCCCTGAGTTATTGCACCAGCTAACAAGCAACAGACAAGCTCTCCTGTCATGGGGGGAGATGCCCTGCTACGGGCAGTTGGCTTGGACCCCTGGTCCCTCTGATATCCAGTTCCTTCAGGTGCCTCACCCTTAGAGACACACGCATAACCCAGCTCCCAAGCCACTTCACCTACTTGCTGGCTATCCTGATTTGATAGTTGCTAGCGATCATGCACTGACTTACATACCCTCGCTCACCCACTCCAGCTGCTGGCACCACAGATGCATGGCCCGTGATCCCCGCTGCAGTTGGTGATGCTTAAATCTTTGCACACACACACAGAATTGAGAATCCCTCACTCAGGAAATTATTTAGAAATGGAATTTAATGACAAGACATGAGGTTTCTCGCTCTGGGGAGGCGGCAGGACCCCCAAAACCTCACGAAAAAGGGGTCGCCTCTCGCAATGCAAACCCCCACGCAGTCCGGGCGGGTCGGAGCCAGGGCGCCCCGAGCATGCGGGAGCGCACAGCTTGGCATGAAGCTCAAACGACAGAAACTCTGCAGGAACCATGGGTGAGGCAAAGGAACATACTGGAGACTGTTTCTGTTCTCCAAGGGAAGTTTATTTGGGGTCTTCGGGGGGGTTGCAGGGAAGGAGAAAGGGGGAGGAAAGCGGGGGAAGGGCGAGAGGTCTGAGAGCCCAGAAACAGTAACCCCTGGGCTGGCATGGGCTTACAAGGGAAGGGAAGGGGGGAGGGACTGGCTCTGGAGAGCCAATCCCGGAAGGTCCGAGGGGAAGAAAAGTGGGGGAACACACCAATAGACTTCTGATAAGGCAGGATGCACATTTCAAAAAGGGCCAATAACATACAGAGCAGGGGAACAAAGGAAAAACTTCGTGGAGCTTTGCAGAGCTACACTGCAACAAAGACAGGGCAGGTTGCGTTGGTGTATTGTGTCTAGCTGAGATGGAGTTCATTTTCCCATAGCAGCTCTCACAGTGCCATGCTTTGCATTGGTAGCTGGAAAGGTGTTGATAACACACCAGTGGTTTGGCTACTGCTGTGCAGTGCTGGCACAGCATAAGCACTGTCTCTCCAACATTCTGCCCCCCCATCAAGGGGGCTGGGGGTGGGCAAGATCCTGGGAGGGGACGCAACTAGGCCAGCTGACCCAAACTGACCAAAGGGGTATTCCACACCATATGATGTCAGCTCAGATGTAATTTACAGTGTTTGCCTTCTGGAGCAACTGCTACATGTGCTGAACCCCCGCTTCCCAGGAAGTGACTGGACCGCTCACTGATGGGAAGTAGAGAATATTTTTTTTCTCTTTGCTTGTGTGTGCACAAACTTTTGCTTTTGCTTTAGTAAACTGCCTTATCTTAACCTGCGAGTTGTCTTGCATCCTATTTTCTCTCCCTTGTCCAGCTGAGAAGGGGGAGTGATAGAGCGACTTGGTGGGAACCTGGCATCTAGCCAAGGTCAACCCACCACAGTTGGTCCAGCAGAAGGCATTGCCAGACAAGCATACCGACTCCGCCTGCTTAGACACAATGGGCCTTTTTAATCCCCTTATCCCTCTCTTTCCCCAAGATTTGTTCCTCCCCAAGTGTCCTAGATCCCTTTCATTCCCCACCTTTGGTTCCTCCCTTAAACATCCCATAAGTCTTGTACAATCCCAAAAGGCTCTTCCCCTGAATCCCAAGGGGTATGGAATACATTATCACAGTTATCACCCTAAGTGCGAAAAGTGCTTGGGGGAGCTGCCCATTGATTCACAAGATGGTTGAGGTTGGAAGCGATCTCAGGAGATCATCTTGTCCAACCCCCCTGCTCAGACAGGGCCACTGAGAGCAGGATGCCCAGGACCATGTCCAGGTGGCTTTTGAATATTTTCAAGGAGACAGACTCCACAGCTTCTCTGGGAAACCTGTTCCAGTGTTTGGTCACCCTCACAGTAAAGAAGCATTTCCTGATGTTCAGAAAGAATCCTTTGTGTTTCAGCTTGTGCCTCTGGTCCTGTCACTGGGCACCACTGAGAAGAGCCTGGCTCCATCTGCTTTGCACCCTCCCTTCAGGTAGTTATATACATTGATTAGATCCCTCTGAGCCTTCTCTTTTCCAGGTTATAAAGTCCTAGCTGTCTCAGCCTTTCCTCATATGAGAGATGTTCCAGTCCCTTAATTATCTTTGTGGCCCTTCATTGGACTTTTTCTAGTATGCCCATGTCTGTGGTGGTTTAACCCTGGTAGGCAACTAAGCACTACACAGCTGCTTGCTCACTCCCTCAGTGGGATGTGGGAGAGAATCGAAAGGGTAAAAGTGCAAAAATGTATAGGTTGAGTGTGGTGGCACATTCGTGACATTGAGATAAAAACGGTTTAATAAGAAAATAAAAAGGAAAAAAATAAAAAAGAAAAGCAAAATCAAGAAAAACAAGTGCTGAAAAAAATCCCAATTGCTCACCACCAGCTGACTGATGCACAGCCAGTTCATGAACAATGGCAGCCCCAGCACACTTTCCCCTCACCTGGGTTTTATTGCTGAACACAACATCATATGATATGGAATATCCCTTTGGTCAGTTTGGGTCAGGTGTCCCAGCTGTGTCCCCTCCAAACTTCTTGTGCACCCTGTCCCAGGTTAATGATAAGATTTTTTTTTTTCCTGAGAGCGAAGGGCTCTGACACTCTCTCTCCTACTCACAACAGAACTTCTTAGATGGAAGTGAAGAAAAAACTATTTATTTGACAAAACCACGCAGAGTGCCCTGCAAGGCACAGGGGAAGGGGAAAACTAAGGTGAAAAGGAGTTATTCAACCTGATTAAAAAGTCTTTTTTTCAGACGCAGCTTTTTTCTTCTTCGCCCCCCCGGGGCCGGGTGGAGCTCTCTGGAGAGCTCTGCTGTCTTCTGGCTTTCTTGGGTCTCCGGGTGGCAAAGCAGATCGAAGAGAAGGGGTCCAAACGAGGAAAAGGAAAAAAATGGAAAAAAAAACGGGAACAGAGCTCACTCCGACTCTTGTCCAGCACGCAGTCTCTGCCGGGTGATGAATCCTCCCCCGGAGCGAGGCTTGGGGAAAAATGTTTTCAAAACAACTTGCGTTTTTTTTTCGGCTGGGTGTAGTTAAAGAGACAGGACTACACATTTTTCTCTCTTGGGCATATAAGCCAACGATAGGGGATAAAGGATTATCATAACATCAATCTAAGATATTCTACCCGTTATTCCATGGCGTTGGCTTAAGGCTCACTTTAATATCTTTTAATTTTAAACATACATACATATATATACACATATATACATACATACATATATACATATATACACATATACATATATATATATAACTATGTATAAATAATGTTATTTGGTGAACGGTGGTATGTTGCGATCTCAACTTTACATGTGGTCTTCACTCAAAATTAAATTTTCCTGAGGGACACATCGTGTTTTTTCATCTTTTTGCATTATTTACTAAGTATACCTTGGTCCCTGAGCAAAGACAACTCTACGGATGGGTTTGTCTTTATGTGAGGCAGAATTAATCTAGACAGTTTTCTCTAACAAGCTTCTGGCATGTACTGCTGGGACTTTATTTCCATCTACTGTATGTAGAAGCTCAGATTGGGCAGGACCTGCTCGGTTGATGGAGCTTTGGGTATTGACTAACCAGGTGGCCTCTGCTAAATGTCGCTCTCAATTCTTATGTTTCTCTACCCAATGCCTTTAGGGTGGTTTTTAACAGTCTATTATACCGTTTTATTTTGCCAGCGGCTGGTGCATGATAGGGAATGCGGTACACCCACTTAATGCTATGGTTTCTAGCCCAGTTGTTTATGAGGGTATTTTTAAAATGAGTTTCGTTATTTGACTCAATTCTCTCAGGGGTACTATGCCTCTACAGGACTTGGTTCTCAAGGCCCAGGATGGTGTTACGAGCAGTGGCATGAGGCACAGGGTAGGTTTCCAGCCACCCAGTGGTGGCTTTTACCATTGCGAGCACATAGCGCTTGCCATGGCGGGTTTGAGGCAGTGTGATGTAATCAATCTGCCAGGTCTCTCTATACTTATATTTAGACTATCTTTCACTATACCACAGGGGTTTTACCCGCTTGGCTTGCTTGATGGCAGCACATGTTTCACAGTCATGGATAACTTGAGAGATGTAGTTTATGGTTAGATTTACTTTTCAGTCTCGTGCTCACTTATAGGTGGCATTTCTGCCCTGATGGTCTGAGGCATTATGGGCTCATCGAGCTAGGAATAAATCTCTTTTATGCTGCCAATTTAAGTTTACTTGGGACACCTTTATCTTTGCAGCTTGATCTACCTGTTCGTTGTTTCGGTGTTTCTTATTAGCTCGACTCTTGGGGACATGGGCGTCTACATGGCGGACTTTCACAGGTAGTCTCTCTGCTCGGCTAGCAATGTCTTTCCACTTTTTAGCTGCTCAAATTGGTTTTCCCCTACGCTGTCAACTAGCTTTTTTTCATTTTTCTAGTTAACTCTACAGAGTATTGGTTACTATTCATGAATCAGTATAAAGGTAGAGCTTTGGTCATTTCTCTCTTTCAGCAATGTTCAGGGCTAACTGAACGGCTTTGAGCTCAGCGAATTGGCTCGATCTACCTTCTTTTTCCCTAGCTTTTGCAACTTCTCATGTGGGGCTCCAGACAGCTGCTTTCCATTTTCGTTTTGTTCTTACAAGACGACAGGACTCATCAGTGAAAAGAGCATAGCGTGTTTCGTCTGCTGGCAGTTGGTTGTATGGTGGGGCTTTCTCTGCACGGGTTACCTGTTTTAGCTCTTCTTTTTCAATCAGACTAAAATTTTCACTTTCAGGCCAATTTGTAATTATTTCTAAAATTCCAGGGCGATTCAGATTTCTCATACGGGCGCGCTGTGTGATAAGGGCAATCTATTTGCTCTATGTGCTATTGGTGGTATGATGAGTAGAGGGAACCTCTGCTTTAAACATTTACCCCAGCACCGGTAGTCGAGGTGCCAGGAGGAGTTGTGCTTCTGTGCCAATTACCTCTGAGGCAGCTTGGACTCCTTCGTATGCTGCTAGGATTTCTTTTGCTGTTGGGGTGTAGTTGGCTTCAGACTCTCTGTAACTTCAGCTCTAAAATCCCAGTGGTCGGCCTCGAGTCTCACTAGGCACCTTCTGCCAAAGGCTCCAGGACAGGCCATGGCTCCCAGCTGCAGAGTAAAGCACATTCTTTACTTCTGGCCCTGTCTTGACTGGGCTAAGGGCTACTGCATGAGCAATTTCTTGCTTGATCTGGGTGAAAGCTTGCTGCTGTTCAGGGCCCCAGTGGAAATCATTTTTTTTATGGGTAACCAGGTAGAGAGGACTCACAATCTGGCTGTACTCAGGGATGTGCATTCTCTAAAAGCCTATAGCTCTTAGGAAAGCTTGCGTTTCTTTCTTGTTGGTTGGGGGGGACATTGTGATGATTGTATTGATAACCTTAGTAGGAATCTGACGCCGTCCATCTTGCCACTTCACTCTTAGGAACTGGATCTCTTTGGCAGGCCCTTTGACTTTGCTCTTTTTTATAGCGAAACCGGCTTCCAGGAGAATCTGGATGATTTCTTTTCTTTTCTCAAATACTTCTTCTGCTGTGTCCCCCCACACAATGATGTCATTAATGTATTGCAAATGTTCTGGAGCCCCACCCTTTTCTAATGCAGTTTGGATCAGTCCATGACAAATGGTGGGACTGTGTTTCCACCCCTGGGGCAATCGGTTCTACGTGTACTGCACGCCCCTCCAGGTGAAAGTAAACTGAGGTCTGCACTCTGCTGCCAGAGGAATGGAGAAAAATGCATTTGCAATGTTAATAGTGGCATACTACTTTGCTGCCTTGGACTCTAGCTCATACTGGAGCTCCAGCATGTCTGGCACAGCAGCACTCAAAGGTGGAGTCACTTCATTCAAGGCACGATAGTCCACAGTCAATCTCCATTCTCCTTCAGATTTTCGCACAGGCTAGATGGGGCTGTTAAAGGATGAATGGGTCCTGCTGACCACCTCTTGGCTCTCCAGCTCACGGATTAGTTTGTGAATGGGAATCACGGCATCACGAGTTGTCTGGTACTGTCGGCGGTGCACAATGGAGGTTGCAATCGGGATTTGTTGCTCTTCCCCTTTTAGGAGTCCTACTGCAGATGGGTTCTCTGACAGTCCAGGCAAGGTGTTCAATTGTTTTATGCCCTCTGTCTCTACAGCAGCTATCTCAAATGCTCACTTGAGTCTCTTTGGGTCTTTGAAATATCCATTTTGGAGGAAGTCTATACTCAAAATACATAGAGCTTCTGGGCCAGTCACAATGGAATGTTTTTTCTACTCTCTTCCAGTCAGGCTCACTTCAGCTTTCACCAGGGTCAAGTCTTGTGATCCTCCTGTAACACCAGAAATAGAAATAGGTTCTGTCCCTACATGTCGCAATGGGATTATCATGCATTGTGCACCATTGTCAACTAAAGCCTCGTATTTTTGTGGCTCTGATGTGCTAGGCCACCGAATCTACACTGTCTAAAAAATTCGGTTTTCTTTGGCCTCTACCTGGCTAGAGGCAGGGCCTCTCTAACCATGGTGGGCATTCGTGTTAGAGGTTCCTTTAAGGGAATCAGACATATTGAGTAGAGCTACTTCTCTTCTGGTGGAGTTTCTTTTCTGAGTCTTGTCCTCCTTCAATTCACGCACTCGTCGTGCCAGGACAGCAGTGGGTTGTCTATCTCACCTGTTCATGTTTTCTCCGCTGTCACACAGGAAATACCACAACTCATGTCCAGGGATATATCCAGTTCTCATAGCTGAGGAGCGTCTGCGTGGGGTAGCAGAACCTCTGGTCTGTACTGCTGAGATTTGGAGAAGGCTGTCTTTAATCTCTTTACTGAGTTTCTTATGATTCTTTTCTATTTTATTTTCTAGTTTCTGCAGATTTGTTTCTACAGCTGAGATTTTTGCATTCATTGGGCTATGCACGATATCTGCATACGCCCGGAGTTTCTTTGTCATATTACGCACAGTTTCATGCCCGTCATCTTGCTTTGTAATAGCTAAAGCAGAAGCATACCCTGATGGCTCAAGCTTTAGGAGTTTCCGCCACATCACAGGTGTACATTCTATCTTATCTGGGTCTATAATCGGATCTGGGTTTGCTATGTCTTCTGAGAAGACAATTTCTACCACCGCCATTTCTCTCAAGCGTTGAATCTCTTGTTTTATGGTTCTCCACTGGGTTTGTTGCGAATAGAGATCGTCGGGATATAGGTATCTTTCCCTCGCAGCTCTGATAGCTCGTCTCCAGAGGCTGCTGCAGTCAGGCCCATCTTGTATAGTTTGGTTGATATCTGGGTCACGTGACACAGTCCCTAAATGCCTTGCCTCAGTAGGATCTAGAAGTGCAACATCACCTGCGGCATTTTAAAGACGGACTAACCAACTAATCACAGATTCATCATCTCGTTGGACATAATCTTTTCTTAGGCTGTGAAGGTCTCTCACATTCATGGATTCAACAATGACCTCTGACTCAGTTGCTGACCTTGAGGGTCCTTCTCTACTGTTATCTGGGCGATCTGTCTTAAATTGGGCTTTCCTGCTCTTTGTAATAGGAGCAACTGCCACTGGCTTAGGCTCTCTTACTTCCTGTTTTATAATATCCGACAGTGTACGATAAGCATATGCTAGGGCCCAGCATATTGCACTGCAGTTGTCTCTGCACTTCTCTTTCAGATACTTCTTCACCTCAGCTGGTCTCGGGATTTGTCCAGGGGGAAATTCCCAGTCTATTGGGTCAGAGAATTTCTTTAAAGTTTTACCTATGTCCTCCCATACTCTACACTATTCAAGTTTCCTCACATCTGGATTAGGTGCCTGCTCCTGCTCAGCCCCTCTGGACTTCTCAGCCTTCATTCTGGTAAAACTGAACATCGTATACATGGAACCTCCCAGGTAAAGCACCTGTACAACCAAGTTAATGGTCTCTTTAACATCTAGGGGAAACTGAATATTCTCAAAAGATGATATACTAGATTTAAAGGGAAAGAGATGGGTGAGGAGCCAGGAAGCTTCACCCTCTACTTCTCTAACAGGTTGGGTAATATTACTAACAAAACTCCAAAACAGGTTACTAAAACTAGAGGAGGAAACTAACAGAGCATGTACATTTTTAACTGTGTCCCATACTTTCTTACAGATCGTCAGTATCACACACATTACTATAACAAGCCGGAGTCGTGTCTCTGATTGGTGGAAATTATACATTAGGGACAAGATTGCCCCTACCTGTTGGTAGGGAAACAAACCTATGTGCCAAACAGACAGTATTACATCAAACAACCTCTCATCAAACAGCATAGTGACTACTGATGGCTGTAATTCAATACCAAGTGTTCAAAACTAGAATGCAATTATTAGGGTTTTTTCTTCACTTTCTCTAACCCCACAAAAGGTGTAGAACAAGTAATCAAGGCCCCACGTTGGGCGCCAAATACTGTCCCGGGTTAATGATAAGATTTTTTTTCTTCTGAGAGCGAAGGGCTCTGACACCCCCTCCCCTACTCACAACAGAACTTCTTAGATGGAAGTGAAGAAAAAACTATTTATTTGACAAAACCACGCAGAGTGCCCTGCAAGGCACAGGGGAAGGGGAAAACTAAGGTGAAAAGGAGTTATTCAACCTGATTAAAAAGTCTTTTTCTCAGACACAGCTTCTTTCCTCTTCGCCCCCCCGGGGCCGGGTGGAGCTCTCTGGAGAGCTCTGCTGTCCTTTGGCTTTCTTGGGTCTCCGGGTGGCAAAGCAGATGGAAGAGAAGGGGTCCAAATGAGGAAAAGGAAAAAAATGGAAAAAAAAACGGGAACAGAGCTCACTCCGACTCTTGTCCAGCACGCAGTCTCTGCCGGGTGATGAATCCTCCCCCGGAGCGAGGCTTGGGGAAAATGTTTTCAAAACAACTTGCGGTTTTTTTTCGGCTGGGTGTAGTTAAAGAGACAGGACTACACATTTTTCTCTCTTGGGCATATAAGCCAACGATAGGGGATAAAGGATTATCATAACATTAATCTAAGACAACCCCCAGCCTACTTGTTGGGGGAGAGGTGTGAGAAGCAGAAAAGGCCTCAAGTCTGTGTAAGCTCTGCTCATCACTAACAAAAACACCAATGTGCTATCAGCAATGTTTTCATCACAAATCCAAAACAAAGTCTGGGGAGGTCCCTGCTGACTCAGTGTTGCGGTTTAGAAGATGTTATAGCAGACTTTACCCTAGAGCTTCTCTACCCAGCCCGGTTCAGCGCCTCAGTGCTCCAAACCCTCTGTCCCAGGGCTGGACACTGCACTGTCACTGGCCAGGGAGCCATAAGGCTAGCTCTGGTTCGTCTGCTTCCACAACCGGCGGTGATAAAGGAGGCGAGGAGGGTCTATGCGTCATGTCCGTGGAAGATGTTTATTCGCATGGTGCAGCAGAGGCCAACGACCTCCCCGAGGCAGAGATGCCTCGAGGGCAAAGGCCTCACATGCACAGCCATATGTGGAGCATAGACACACGTGGAGAATAGACAGCAAGATGGCGGAGGGTAAGGGGTTTTATAGGGAAACAGAGAGGGGCGGGGGCAGCACACAGGCCCAGTGACCTCTGGGTACAGGGGAGGTACAGGGCCGAGTTAGGAGTACAGGAACCAATAGGGGAAACCTGAGGGAGTGGCCAGGGCCACGTGGGGTTAGGGTACAGGAACCAATAGGGAAAACTGGGGGCGTGGCTAGGACTACGTGGGGTAGGGAAAGGCAGAACAATAGGTGACAAGTACAGTCATTAAGAAAGGGGTGTGGGGAACTTGCAGCTATTATCACAATAACTCAGAGCTAGCCAACGGTATTCCAATTTAAAAGAGGGGTGTGAGGGAAGACCCAGGAAACTACAGACCTGTTAGACTAACCTCAGTACCTGGAAAAATTATGGAGAAGATCATACTGGATGCTATAGAAAGGCATTTAAAGGACAATACAAATCATCAGGCACAGTAAACATGGGTTTAAAAAGGGTCCTGTGTAGCTGATTTAACACCCTTCTACAATAATATCACCTGCCTAGTGGATGAAGGGAACTCGGCAGATGTAGTTTTTCTGGATTTTAGTAATGTTTCTGATGCTGTCCTTCACAGCATCCTTCTGGACAAGTTGTCCAACTGTGAGATGAGCGGGTACGCAGTGCACTGGGTGAAGAACTGGCTGAAGGGCAGGGCTCAAAGGGTTGTAGTGACTGGGGCTACATCTGGCTGGTGACCAGTCACCAGCGGCATTCCTCGGGGCTCAATTCTAGGGCCGGTTCTGGTCAATGTTTTTATCAGTGATCTGTATGCAGGAATTGAATGCACCCTTACCAAGTTTGCTGATGATACCAAACTGGGAGGTGCTGTTGACTCTCTTGAGGGACAAGCAGCCTTGCAGAGGGATCTGGATAGATTGGAGCATTCGGCAATCATCAGTAACCTGAAATTTAACAGGAAAAAATGCTGGATTCTGCACCTGGGATGGAGTAATGCCAGACAGAAGTATAGATTGGGAGAGGAATGGCTGGAAAGCAACCCTGCAGAAAGGGATCTGGGAGTGCTGGTTGACAGTAGGCTCAAAGCCCCATCCAACCTGGTCTTGAACACTGGTCTTCACCACGGGCTGCAGAGAATCTCTGCTCTGCATCCAGAGGAGGGCAACAAAGCTGGTGAAAGGGCTGGAAGGCATTGTTACGAATGGAGACAGGAGCTTAGATAGGTTTCTGCCTTTTGCTTAGGTGTTTTGGCAGCAGGCAGTGGCTCTTATTGGAGTGGCCAGCACCCCAAGGCCCAGTCTCGTTTGCAAGTTCTTTAATAATGGCTGATTAGGTCTAATACGACATAAATTATCATTTATTAGACACAAAAATAACAGACATAAGACATGGGACAAAACTACATAATACACAGAAAGAAAAGAAAAGAAAAGAAAAGAAAAGAAAAGAAAAGAAAAGAAAAGAAAAGAAAAGAAAAGAAGGAAGGGATGGGAAGGGAAGGGAAAAAAAGGAAAAGAAAAGAACAGAAAAGAAACTACTAGTAGAGAAAATGCAGTGCCTGAAAAGGTACCTATTATTACAGCTAGCAAAGAAATAACACACTTTAGGAACCAACGTATCTTACCAACACCAATTTGGTGGTGGAGTATACCTCAGAATCCTTCACTCAATTCTCGAGAATGTTACCACAGAGTTGCATCCAAGCTCTGAGGAAAAGCTCCTGCACACTTCAGAGTACGTGTAGAAAGCTCCTACCTCTGGGATAATTTGTGTGTCTTTTATCGTGTAAAAGCAGTGACTTCTTTGGTCACTACAATGTTTCCTTTAATCTCTTTCTACATCTGTTTTCCCATACCAAGGTGTTGACTCTTGGTTGGAATTCAGACTTTAGGGTGCTAGGAAATGACCCCATGCTGGGCCTTTTTGACCCCTCTCCGGGCCTTTCCATATGCCAGCTCTCTGTGAGGGAAAGAGAGGGGGGGACGGACGTCCTGTCACATTCCACCCCTGTGACCAAAGGCACAGTCTTTTATCTCATGGAGTGATAGTGCAGGTATCGCTTGCCTCCATGCTATAAAATACTCACTTGCATATATGTATGCACCATCACAGAATATTTTGATATACATTGTTTTCATAAGTTGTATTATTTCCTTAAAACAGAAAATGTTGTACATGTTATTGATATTTATAAGAAGCACCTGCTGTTGCTTCAGCTTATGTATTTATGTATTAGGTTATGTAACACAAATATATCTATTTAGAAAGGAAAATTGTTAGTGGCAAACTAAGAGATTCTAAGATATGGCATTGACTTCAGAGTGTTCATGGTAATTGGAGAAAATTTAACAAGTTATTTCACTTGTGTTGTTATCAGTCCATGTGGGAGAGGTTGTTTTCCATCTCTTGAGTCTTAGGATTATAGGAGAAAAGGCTACAAATCAGGAACAAAGAAGAGTCCATGGAGGTAGCTCCTTGGTTGCAGCAACTGGACAAGTTCAATTAATGGTCAGTGACTCTTCCACTTCCATTTGTGCTTTTCAGACCAGTCTTCTTGTTCAGTGGAGTTTAGTGTTTCACATATTTTTGCTTAACATATCAAGTGTTAGACAATTCTAAAATAATTTAAACAAATATGTACATACATACATACATACATACATATATCTATATCTATATCTATATATCTATTTATATATATCTATATATATATAATAGTTTGGTTGTTTCAAGGGACATAATGAATTTTAATTGTTTTACTTACATAGAATGTAATTCCAATTAGGCATTTTTATTTCTGAAGAGGTAGGAATAGATAATCAAAACTGATTCCATAATCATATAAAATTTAAGTTATATCTAGGGTGAAGTCCCTTTTTCCCACTGTGACAATCAGAGTAAAGGTATAGATACACTAAAGTAATACTTGTAGAAACTACAAAGGATATATATATATATTTATATATATATATATATATCACTAAAATGATCAAATCATTTATCAAATAATTTAGTACTTCAATAGTACTAAATAAGGTTCTAATGCTACATGAACAAAGTTAAATCTATTCTTTTGAGATTTTTAGAGAAAATGGTTATCGCCAGATTTACATATATTTTTGGTTTCAATTTTGCAAATTTGGAATATGATCCATAGACCTAACATTAATTTTAGAACTACAATTATTACGCCAATTAGTTTTCTCATGATTGTATCTAGATTCGGAATCCATGAGGTCATCCAATCAAATACATTTGTCTTTTGATCTTTCTGGATCTCATGTAAGGCTTTAGTGTTTTTCTTACTTTCTTCTAGATCAGTTTGTATTCTCAATGTTTGATCTATGTATATGCTGCAGCTAGTGCTGATGATTGTGCATACCCCGCCTTTGGAGGCTAAAAGCAAATCCAAAACCATTTGGTTTTGTTTGACTACCTTTGAGAGGCTGATAACTTCTTGCTGCAAAGCACTGATTGCATTGTTTGTCCGGCTTTCTATTTCTTCAATGACTCTGGATATATTTACTATTGCTTGTTCTAATTCAGGCGCTCCTAACTGTGGTAAGAACACTCACAAATCTGTGGAATCCCAAGGATCTTTCAACTAAGGGATTTAACTTCTGTTTGTATCTTTTTATAAAAGATCATAGGTGTCCTCTGTGAAATTTTGATTTATCAACGATGTCTATCTTTGGGACTACAGTTGCAATGGTGCATTTTTTTTAAATTTTTTTTATTTTTTGCCATTGAGGGAGTAGAGCTTTTCTTGCTTGATTTCTGCAAAGTCAATAGTATCCCTTATTGTCTGGAATAGGCCACCAGTTGTCTTGCATGGGACACAGGAGCTTTATGAGTTTTTGCAGTTTGCCAGGCTTTAAGATAGCTAGTTCCCCAAGACTTAGTCCTGTTTGTAAGATTCTTTGATATTTGGCCGATTTGTCTAAAAATACCATTTATTAGACACAGAAAATAACAAACATACAAACATAGAACAGATTGACACACATAAACACACAATGAATGCATAATTGCAACACTATAATAGTTAAAAATGCAATTATGGGGTAAAAGCTTGCTTGAACTATAAAAGTAGTTAAAAAATGCAAGTTAAGAAAAGCTTGCTTGATGCAAGTTAAGAAATGCTTGCTTGTGCTAGGTGAAATGCAAGTTAAGAAAGGTACCTATAAGTTAGCCGGAATAATACAATTTAGGAAACCAATGATCTTACCAAATCCAATTTTGGAGCTGGAATACATTAGAATTCCTCACCCAATCCCAGGGCAGTAACCACAGGGCTGCATCCAAACCCTGGGGAGAAGACTTTACTTCACGCTCCAATGTCCATGTAGAAAGCTTCTACCTTTTCTGAGATTCGTGAGCTTTTTATAGGATAAAAGTGTGTATTTGTGGTCACTAAAAATTTCTCACATTCTCTCTACATTCCACAGGGGAGTGTCTTTTCAGACTTTCAGTCACCCGCACCAGGTAGCTCTTGATTAGGCTATCAACCTAAAGCTGAGCCATCCATTTCTTGGGACCGATCAGGGAGAGAGAGAAGGGGGAGGGGTGAGCGTCCTGCCACACCAGTGTGTTGTTAAAATGCCTTTTCCAGTTACGTCTAGATATGAATGACACTTGGGATAGATTTTTACTATAACCCCATGGCCACGTTCAGGTAACTTCCTTCTTTGGTGTGAAGTCACCCCTGGTCCCTCTAGACATCTGGGAATACAGGAGGTTTCAACAGTTACTATGTCTACTGTTAGGATTTGTTGGTTTATAAAGGTTTGGACTGTTTTCTCTTCCAGAAGGAGCATTCTTCTGGTGGGAAGAATACTATTGGAAAATATGCTCGGTGTAGGAATTCCCATTATTCGAATATTTCAGTGTCACAGCTTGTATTAGTATGATGTTGGAAAACACAGTTTTCCAGCAAAACTTGTGTTAACTAAAATAAACCTGAACAAAGCCTCAGCATACTCAGGCCTCAGTAAAAATCCTAACAAGCTGTCATGAGAAACTAACACCTGGGAACCACAGCTGTCCTTCTGAGCTGTGAGAAGAATGTCATGGGAAAGAATAGGGAGTCAAAAGTGTTATGAGAAAGAATAAGGGAGTCACCAGGAGGATCCCTGAATGTGTGAGAACAAACTGCAGATACGTGTGTAACTATAATTAGTAACATCTGTAACAGTATATAAGTTTCTCATTTAGTGAAATAAAATGGAGCTTACTCTATATCTCATATTGAGACTGCCGTGAGTTCCCTCTCGCCGCTACGTCAGTATGAGATGGGAGATTTTCTTCCAAGGGTCAGGTAACATTTGCTGTATGTGTGTTTTAGGAAAAACAACCCTGTTAGTTTTTGTTGGCATGGCTGATTAGCAAAATTGCATTATTGTAAACATTGACCTGTAAGTATAAAAATGTAAGCAATATTACAATTAACATTTTGATTACAGCAAATTCATTAGTTACTGTGAAGTCCAGTATGGCTTCTCTGTGTGTGGAGTTGGCTTTTTTTGTTTGCAGGAGTGCAGGAGTTGCAGTAGTTTTCCCAGCTGTGCCGGTAGTGAACAGTCCTTCTCACTGTTGCTTGAAGGGTTTCTTGTCTCATGTTCAGGTACACCCAGCTTTTGTCTGGTGAGTATATTCTTAAACATTCAAGGTTATTAAAGAAATTAAAACAATACAACTTAAGCAATAATAAATATGTTTTCCACTAAGAGCTATGATAGCGGTTCCACTTTTGGCCACTAGGGTAAAATTCAGCACTATATTCACCGCTGTCAGATGGGGGCAGTGTAGGAGTGGTTTGCAAGACTGTTTCAAAGCAGAGTCAAACCTACAGAGGTAAGAGTGTCACTCTGTAAAAGGTTTTAGAACAGGGACTGGAAAATCAGTCACTGAGTTCTGAAATAGTAGGTTTTGCATTAGCATGCCTGCTTTTAGGGGCAATTGTTTGTAATGGTTAGATGTTTTAGAGGTTTATTATAATTTATTTATTAAGTTGACCAGAGTGTTTTGTTATGTTTGTGTGGTGGTTTTGCTTAGCTCAGAGCATCAGCAAAGTATCTTTAACATCTAAGAGAAATTTAACCCCTTCAAAAGCTATTGTGGTAGGCCTAAAGAAGTGTCTGAGGGATGGGGAGAGGCACAAAGATGGCTCCTATGTGTCCTGCGTGAAGGTTCTGGAAGTTTTTCACCAAGTCCAGCAGAGCTAATCTCTGATGGCTCTGAAGGTGATGGACATGCTGCCGGCTAAGCCTGGGCCAATTAGAGATGTTAGTTACGCCTCTGTGAAAACATATTTTAAAAAAATTCAAAACAAAGCAGGCGGGCACTTCTTTTTAGCTAGAGGAGAAGGAGGAGGTGAAAATATGTGAAGGGAGAACAACATGGAGACACCAAGGTCAGTGGAGAAGGTGGGGCAGGAGATGCTCCAGGCGCCAGAGCTGAAAACACTCTGCTAGCTGTGGTGAAGACCATGGGGGGAGCAGGTGGTCCCCCTGCAACCCATGGACTCCACAAGGATGCAGAAATCCACCCACGGCCCGTGGGGAAGTGCCCACGCCAGAAGAGCAAGTGAATGCCTGGAGGAAGCTGTGATCCAGTGGGAGTCTCATATAAAGAGTTAAAGTTGCAAAGCGCTGCTTTGCCCTCCGAAAAGCTGCCAATCGCCGAAAGCAGCAACAAAAGGCGGTCGGTCACGCTGAACAGGGACCGGGCGCGCCGCGGCTGTGACACACACGGGCGGGTCCCACGTCCAGGGGAATGGTAGAGCATTGGGAAAGCAGTAGAAACAAAAGAGGCGTAGGCTTCTGTGCTTGGGATTCCAGCAGGTTTATTGTAGGATTGCAGGGGAGGCAGGCAGGGCGGAGAACGGGAGTCGGCATCGAGGCAGCGGGATTCTGGAACGCAAAAGCCCCGAACTAGAGCCTGCACAGCGTTAAAAAGGGGGGGAAGACGGGGCGTGTCCAGCCCCGGAGGGCCAACCAGGGAAGGTCCGAGGGAGAAGGACAGGGGTACACACTAATGACCATATTGCAAGGGAGGGTACAGAGTTTTGAACCAATGGAATGTTTTGTGGGGGAACATTCTGGAACATAAATCATAAATTGGATAAAGGCAGGGAGTTATACGGGGCCAATCCACTGCAGCAATTCCCCTTTTCCTGTTTACAAAAAACGAAAAAATGGGAACGCAATGTAAGGAGTATGGGAGAAAAAGGGATCTCTGTATAGGGAGGGAATGAAAAAGTTACATGTTAGGGTTCATCAAACAAAAGATTCAGGGAGATGCAGGACACACTCGGACTGAGGGGAATTTCTGTGGAAAATAAATCTGCCTGTAGAATACCTATCCAGGAATCTGGGTTAATCTCTGATTTTTGATCTGACCTTTTCTTTTTTCTTCTCTTCCACGCCACAGTGGAGAGGGTCTTCCAATCTGGTAAATAGTCTTTTTTGGCAAAATGTACCTGCTTTCCTGGAAGGTCTGAAGTGTGTGGTTTCACCCATTTGCTGGGTATCCACCGGGGGCCTGCAGGAGTGGATACACAGGCATATCCTCTACCCCAGGTTACCAAAGGGAAGGGGCCTCTGACTTGGGATTCTGGGTCTTTGATCAGCACTGGTGGCTGCTCCTTTAATTTTGCCCTGGTATCATTGGCAAAATGCCGGAATACGGGGGGAACAGGCTCAGCAAAGGAGTTATTTAAAAAACTGATGGTGAATAGAGCCATGCAGAGACACACAACAGGCGAATTGATCTCTGCTCCTCCCTGCTGCTGGGAAAGGACTCTTTTGATGGTTTGGTGGGCTCATTCTACAATTGATTGTCCTGTGGGTGAATGAGGGATCCCAGTGGAGTGCCCAATTCCCCATTTCTTAAAGAATTCTCTTCATTGTTTTGAAATATAAGCAGGGCCGTTGTCTGTTTTAATTTCTGCTGGCACACCTAGGGTCGAGAAGGCTAAAAGGAAGTGCTTGATGACATCCGTTGCCCTCTCCCCTGAATGTGCTGAGGCATACATGGCTCCTGAAAACGTGTCAAAAGAGACATGACCATATTTTTGTCTACCAAATTCTGGAACATGGGTTACATCTGTCTGCCAAAGTTGGCAGCTGTGTAACCCTCTGGGGTTAACTCCCTGGTTGCAGGAGGGAACCTGGTATTTACAGCATGAAGGGCAGGTGCTAACAATGGCTTTGGCTTCCTCTTTGGTCAGCCGAAACATTCGCACAAGGGCCGAGGTGTTTTGATGGTAAAGCTGATGGCTCAGCTTAGCCTGTGTGAATGTGTCCGGGACTGATGGTTTCATGACAGTGGCAGCCAAAGCGTCTGCTCTTTTATTGCCCTTGGCAATCGGGCCTGGCAGGTTGGTGTGAGACCTCACATGCATCACAAAGTATAGTTGCTCCCAGTGGGATAGTGTGGCTAGCACAGTTTTTCCCATGGGAAGTTTTCTTGTGTTTTTGTAAATAAAGATAAAGTTTGGATGTTTTGGAACAGTGTCCCAGAACTTGGGCAGTGCAAGCCTGGCCAATCAGGCCTGGGGGAAGGCTTCTGACTGACCAATCTGGGTGACTTTTGAGAACTCTATAAATGTGATGAAATCAAAACAATAAAGGCCATTCCTTCTTGCCACTGAGAACCGATGCATTCATTACTCTGCTAGCTGCTCAACAGCGACAGGATAGAACTTCTATGAGTTCTGAAAGCAATTAGAATAATTTTAAATTGGATACTCCTTTTAGTACTGAATTCTCTGCTCTAGATACGATTCCAGCAACATAGGCTGAATCTGTGATTAAATTCAGGGGCTCCGGGAACCTTTTGAAGGCTCTGACAACTGCTGCCAGCTCCGCAAGTTGAGGAGATCTGGAGACCTCCTTGACATCAGCATCCCACTGCTGTGTTTTGGGATCTCTCCACGTTACCATGGACTTGTGAGAAGACCCGGAGCCATCTGTGAAAACTGTCAGGGCTCCCTTAATAGGGGTGTCTGCTAATTTGGTTTTTTGGATTAATTTAAAATTGGTATTGAACAATTTGTGTTTTCCGTGACTAATTTGAATTTTTCCGGAGTATCCCTCTAGAGCAAATTGTAAATTTTCACTGAATTGCATTAGGTGTTCTAAATAATCGGTTGTGAATGGTGCCTGAATGCATGCAAAATCCTGGCCTGCCAGGGCACAAAGCCGAGACCTGGCTTTCTTAATTACCCTTGATACAAACTCTTGTAATGTTGTTAGAGTTTTGGAAACCTGGTGAGGCAGAAAGACCCACTCGATGATCAGTGGTGGATCCTTCAGCTCACTGTCCCACTGATAGAACAGTCCGTGTATGTATTGTTTTTCCCCCAAGATGATGAGCTGGTATGGGAGTTGTGGATTGACTCTGTGTGCCTGTCTCTGGGTCATGGCATCTTGTATACGTACGATGCATTCTCGGGCCTCTGGTGTCAGGGAACGGGGAGTCCAAATCCTCGCTGCCGCGCAGTAGGTTGAACGTGGGGCTAGGTCTTCCGATGAGATCCCCAGCAGTGGGCTAACCCAGTTAATGGACCCGCAGAGTTGATGGAGTTCCCGCAGGGTCCCTGGATTGTCCTGGATGGAAAGCTGCTGGGGCAAGATAGTTTGTTCCCTGATTACCAGGCCAAGGTACTTAGCAGGGCAGGAGCACTATATTTTCTCCAGATGTATCTGGAACCCTGCTTCTTGGAGAACTCGAAAAGTTAGTGATAGAGTAACATTTAAACGTTCATCATCAGGCGCACAAATGAGGATGTAGTCCATATAATGGTACAGCATCACTCCTGGGGATTGCTGGCGGACTGGGGTGAGAACCTTGGCTACGTACCATTGGCAGATGGCGGGGCTGTTTTTCATGCCTTGCGGCAGAACTGTCCAATGGTACCTGCACATTGGGGCTTCACGGTTTAAAGATGACACTGAAAAGGCAAATCTAGGGGCGTCTTCAGGATGAATGGGGATGTGGAAGAAGCAATCCTTGATGTCTATTACTGCTAGCTTCCACTCCTGGGGGAGCATGGTCGCTGATGGCATCCCGGGCTGCAGAGGCCCCATGTCCTCAATAACCTCATTGATTTTACGGAGGTTGTGGAGGAGCCTCCACTCATTTTTATTAGGTTTTCAGAGGACAAAAACGGGGGAGTTCCAAGGGCTATTAGTTGGTATAATATGGCCTTTGGCAAGCTGATCCTCTACAAGGGACTCAAGAGCCCTTAATTTGTCATTTGAAAGGGGCCACTGATCTACCCACACGGGTGTTTCACTAAGCCAATTTAAGCGTGGGGTAGTGCGCTCATCAGTGGCCACAGCTAAAATCCCGACTCCAGAGATGGGATATGAATTTGAGTCCCCCATTGAGACAAGGTGTCTCGGCCCCAAAGGTTGAATGAAGCATCCATTACCAGCGGCCGGACTTGGGCTGGTGTGCCATCAGGACTTATGATGACGATGCTCTCTGCACTTTGTTGTGCAGAAGAATGTCCCCCCCACCCCACTGATGGATTGTGTGGTGTTTTGCAAGGGCCAATGTGAGGGCCACACGCTCTTAGAAATGATAGTAACATCTGCCCCCGTATCGATTAGCCCCCTTACTGATGTAGATGTGCCCTGGTTTGATAACACGCAAGTGGCATAAGGCCTCTGTGAATTAACTTGCTCAGTCCACCAGGCCTGTAACAAATTAGAAGTGTCCAGTCTATCGTCCTGTAGTGATGTCGTTACTGTGAGCTGGTTTGATGAGGCAGCGACGCTACTTGTGTCTACTCGCGACGCCCCTCCGGGCTCTTCAATCAGTTATTTGGCTGGGTTCCTGCGGTGTGAGGTGGAATCCAAGCCGGTTGAGCAGGAGGTGGCGGCGCTAGGAATGCGCAGGCAGGAGGTGGTGGCTGCTGCGCTGGTCCTGGCTGGTAGGCTTGATTGGTATATGTCGGATATGATGGCGTCTGTTCTGCAGGCACATAACTCACAGAACTGTCATTAGTAGATAGTGGGAACACAGGGCAAAATCTGGCAATGTGACCAGGTTGCTTACACCGGTAACAGACAATAGGGGTGGCAGGAGGTTTAGGTGGCTTTCTCTGGTTCACAGGGAAAGCTTTAGAGGTTCCCGGAGAAGGTTTGGAAAGGGTATTTGAATTTAGGTCTACCGGTACTCGCATGCAGGCGTTGATGAGCTGGTTAATGGTGAGTGGAGGATTAGGAGGAAGAACGCTGATAATTTGTTTACAAAGATCGTTTGCGTTAAGCATAGCGCTTTTTAACAAAACTTGCTCCTGAGTCTTCTCTCCCATGAATTGTCTTTCAATGGCGATAGTAAGCCGATCAATAAAATCAATGAATGTCTCATTAGTGTATTGTGTGATGGAGTGACCTAACGACGAGAGGGAACTCACGGCAGTCTCAATATGAGATATAGAGTAAGCTCCATTTTATTTCACCAAACGAGAGACTTATATACTGTTACAGATGTCACTAATTATAGTTACACACGTATCTGCAGTTTGTTCTCACACATTCAGGGATCCTCCTGGTGACTCCCTTATTCTTTTTCATAACACTTCTGACTCCCTATTCTTTCCCATGACATTCTTCTCACAGAACATTCTCAGAAAAAGCTTGTTAGGATTCTAATAAAGGCCTGAGTATGCTGAGGCCCTGCTCAGGTGTGTTCAGTTAGCATAAGTTTTGCTGGAAAACTGCGTTTTCCAACAATGGAGGTGTAAGGTAGAAATGATGCAGAAGTAGTGGGGACAAGCTTTAGGGCTTGCTCTGCAGCTTTGGCTAAATCTGATAACACAGAGGAGGATAAAGCACCTATTTCATCAAGGGGCTTTTTACAGCTTCCTTCCCCACACAAGCAGTCAAGCGTCAAGTTTTGACACTCAGGGTTCCTCTTGTATAGGCCAATTAGAGCTTGAGCTCTCTCCTTCCAGACTTCTTCCCACATCCTATATTGGGCACTTGTCAATACACTCTTTATAATTGCTTTGATATCTTGGGGGCATTTTACCTCGGGTGCTAACATGGTTTGTAAAAAAGACTGAAAATATGAGGAATCTTTCCCATGTTCTTTCGCTGCTTTGCACAACTCTTTCATCTGGCTGAATGGAATTTCCTGCCAGCTCACAGCATTCGGTTGGCTAGGGTAATTATGCTGTGGGGGAGGGCTGGTGCCCTCCTGGCCATGATGTGCTGGCTCAGCAAATACACTCACGCCCCCCTGCAGCATCACTTTCGGCCCCGGTAGGTGACACAGTGTGGGAACCTGAGCCTGGGAACTCAGGGGTGGGGTTTTCCCTTGCTGCCGCCCCACCCTCTGATGTAATAGGGGCGGGGAATGACGACACGGAGGGAGGAGGGTTTGGGGGCGGTGCTGAGGTGATGGAAGGGCTCATAGCGGGAAAGCGAAAAGGATTATGGGGAGAAGGAGCTGCCCCGGGGGGTTCTGCGCCACCATTTTGTGGGCAGGTCGGGTCAGTGATAACATGCCAGGAGCTATTTGGAGTTGACACACAGTCGGCGCCATGTTTGTCCAGTCCGGTAAAGGGAGAAGGGGAGGAGAAAGAGAGTGAGGTGGAGGGGTTTAGGTTAGATGAATGAGCAGGGTGCCCAGTCCCGCTCAGATGAGGGGAGGAGGGGGACAAGGAAGCGCCCTGGAGCTGGTGGCAGCCAGGCGTCTGGTGACGGGATGCAGTTTCTTGTTCCCCTCTAAAAGGGTTAGAGGGATGAAGAGACTGAGGGGAAGGAAAGTCTGAAGGGGAATGCGGGGGATCCAAGGAAGGGGGAGAAACTGAAGCAGGGGGTTAATATACACCTCCGTCTGAGGATCAGGCAGCCAGGAATTTCCACAACCCATGCTGGCTAACTCTCAGAGTTCTACACCTGCCGCTCCAAAAAATGAAGAAATTAAAACAGAAGGGGCTGGGGAACAGCGGGCCCTGTCTCAACTTTTTGGTCCCTAAGGGCCACCCGTGGATTACTACACTCTCAGAGGACCGGCGGGGCAAACCACCTCCTCACCCCGGTGCCGAGACACTTACCCTAAACCCGACAGCTTCCCTGCAGCTGTCTCCCATGGGCTGATGGCTGATCTCCGCTCTTTCGGTACAGCACAGATGTCACACTGCTCCAGCAGCAACAAAGTTCGGCTAACAGCAGGTATTCCCAAACGCTAACGGGGACTTTTTCCAAAAGTCTCTCCCGGGTTCCCTTGTAACACTACACCTGCCCACAAAACGTCTGCTTCACGGCAGAGATGGTATCGCAGTGGTTGCAGCACCAGGGCAGCGTGGGCTGTCTTCGGCGCTGAGCTCAGAATGGCGCTCGGTGTTTTTCGCTAAGATGGTGGCAGCGCAAAGCGTGGCTCTAGTGGAAGCGCGGCGCGCGGAGCGGGGAGGAGGGAGAAGCGCTTCTTGCCGGCAGCGCGGTTTCTCTTGAGAGTGCGGTTGGCCGGCAACTTGGCTCCATGGGTAGCAAGGCAGCGGGAGCGGCTACCGCGTGGAGGGGTCTGCGCTGCTGTTTCTGCGGTGGCGATGACTTGTCGGCATGGCGAGGCTGCAAGGGACAGGTCACACCGGCTCAGGGGTGTTCAGCAAGTCTTAAATGCCGGCATTGTCCGCCATTTGCTGCTTTGCCCTCCGAAAAGCTGCCGATCGCCGAAAGCAGCAACAAAAGGCAGTCGGTCACGCTGAACACGGACTGGGCGCGCCGTGGCTGTGACGCACATGGGTGGGTGCCGCGTCCAGGGAAATGGTAGTGCGTTGTGAAAGCGGTAGAAACGAAAGAGGCATAGGCTTCTGCACTTGGGATTCCAGCAGGTTTATTGTAGGATCGCAGGGGAGGCAGGCAGGGCGGAGAACAGGGGTCGGTATTGAGGCGGCGGGATTCCGGAATGCAAAAGCCCCGAACTAGAGCCTGCACAGCGTTAAAAAGGGGGGGAAGACGGGGCGTGTCCAGGCCTGGAGAGCCAACCAGGAAAGGTCTGAGGGAGAAGGACAGGGGTACACACCAATGACCGTATTGCAAGGGAGGGTACAGAGTTTTGAACCAATGGAATGTTTTGCTGGGGGAACATTCTGGAACATTGTCGGGGGTTGAGAATTTCTTCCCATTTCTGTTACCAAGCAACAAATTGTCCGATTTTCAGAGTGATCAAGCCTTTTGTAAAAGACAATGGCTAGGTTTTGGGCAGGGCAAAGTAAGGGAGAGCCGACCCTGGGAAGGCTCTCTTGTGGTTCGGACGCTGAGAGTAGAAGCTGCTGGCCCTTTGCTTTCCAGCTGCTACCAGAAAAAAATCCAACGGTGCCCTGCTTCTCTTCCCTCCTGGCTGGGTGAGCTTTGATTCAACTTTTTTTTTCTCCTCACGGGGAAGGGCGCGTTTCCCCCCCCCGAGCTGCGTTCCCTTGTAGCTCCTGCCGAGAGAGAGTCCAGCTGCCTCTGCTGCCTGCCCCCGCCCTCTGCCGCGCGAGACAGCAGCGTCTGCTGTGACTGCGGAGATTCTCGCTGGCCGGAGAGAGAGAGAGAGCGCCCGCTCCTGCTGCCCTGTTCCCTCACTGCCCTGAGCTGTTCCTGCTGCGCTGCGTGTTTCTCACCCCGTCCGCCATTGCAGTTGCCGGACAGTGACCTGACCCTGCGCCACAGCGCCACCTGCAACCGCTCGGGAGTCATCGCACCTGACCTGGCCGGCCAGGAGCTCAACAGCGCCCCTGCTGCTTGCAACCGTGATTACACCACACAAGAGAAAGCTCAGCAGCTCACAAGTTATCTGCTATTGGTTTTCTGGTTCTAGTTGTGGTTGCTATTATTGTTATTGTTTGTTTATAGATACTAGTAAAGAACTGATACTCCTTTTTCCCATACCTTTGCCTAAAAGCCCTTGATTTACAAAATTAAATAATTCGGAAGAAAGAGGGGAAGGAAAATCACATCCTCTGCTCTAAAAGAAGGTTCAGCCTCTCTTGGCAGACACCTGTCTTTCAAACCAAGACAGATCTTGGCGCCCAACGTGGGGCACGAGGGCATTGGAAGAAAAAGGAATAACAGTTTCTGTGAGACCTATTTTAGTGTGGTGAACATGAAAATCTCATTAAGTGGTACTATGCTGAGTATACCCTGGTTTGGTTGGCACATAATTGTGACCACATTTTTCCCATTTGCAGCTCCCTACCTAAACATGGGTCCTATAACTAAGGTTATTGTGGCTGTCATCCAGTTTGCACAATGGGCCAATAGAGTGAAGAACTTCTGGATCTTTCAGTTCATTTTAACGGCAGGCACATGGCTACAGTTTTTTGACACCGTCAGTACATGTTTTTGGAGTTTATTTAGTAATAGTACCTTTTGTGAGGAGATAACACCAGGAGAAGGTTTCTCTCAACCTTTTATTCATTACTTTGGGCCTACTCAACTAATGCTCGAAAAGTTTGGAAATTCTCTAAATGCTTATGATATCATACAGTGCCTGGTGTTGCTGTGGCTGATAGGTTTATCCTACCTTGCATTCCAAGATAAAGTGAAAATACCCTGGGTAACCATTCCAACACCTGTGCCAGGGAATAGGGATGCAGCCACCGAGCCCAAGGCTGTCGCAGAGCCTGGGGATACCCCACAGCCTGACTCTGTCCAACAGCCTGCCTCAGAAACAAACCGTCCAGAATGGGTGGGGGTGCTAGTAGAGGAGATGATACACAGAATACACCAGCTGCTGAAGGAATACATCTCCCTAGCAGGTGTAAAACCCTCTCCTCGCCCCAAAGGAAAAGAGTCTGATGGTGCAGCAGTGGAACCCACAGATGTTACAACCACCCAAGTTCCAGCTGAATCCCAAGAGCAGTCACAGCCAGCCAAAGTTGCCCCTCTGGTGCGTACAAAGTATAAGACCAAATCAGTACGCCCAGTTAATGATGATGGAGAGCCATTGCCCTCACAACCAGCCATAGAATCTAAGCCCATAATCATCACTGAGTCCTTCAACTTTGATACTCTCCGTAATCTGCGAGATGATGTTAAGAGACGGACGCACGAAGCTTTCCTAACCTGGTTACTTCAGGTTTGGGACCTTATAGGCCAAAGAGTGCAGCTGGATAATAATGAAGCAAGGAATTTGGAACCCTTGGCCCAAGACCCGGCTGTTGACAAAGTGTTCGCAAGGGAGGCAGGGCCCCTTTCTCTCTGGGAGAGGCTTTTAATGAGTGTAAGAGAGAAGTTTGACAACAAAGACCAGATGCAAGATCCCTACCGTAAATTGACCTGGAAGACCATTGAGGAAGAGATCCAACGGCTGAGAGAAGCAGCCATAATGGAGATGCTCTTTGGGGGGGATGGACAGCACGAAAATGACCCTGATAAGGTCAGGTGCACCACGCCAATGATGTGGAGCTTTATAAGGCGAGGGCCAGACCATCATGCCCCTTTCCTTGCAACTATTAATGTTGCTGGCAATCGAGAGACGGTGGGTTCAATAGTTGACAAGCTCAAGTATTATGCAAGTGTAATCAGTGACCCAACGCAGGCTCAGGTCTCTGCTGTGGTTAAAGACCTCAGGAAGGAGATTAAAGAGAAGATAAAGAACCTGAGGGAAGAAATTAGGGACGAGATGAAGAAGATCAATGTGGCACCAGTGAGAGTCACAAGCCCCAATACCAGAGCCCGACGTCCCCCAGCTAGAGAGAGAGGGTACACCCCACGAGCTGAGTTGTGGTTTTTTCTGCATGACCATGGAGAAGACATGAAGAGGTAGGATGAGAAGCCCACTACTGCCCTGGCAGCACGGATGCGTCAGCTTAAGGAGGGAAATGCTGGCCGAGGGAGCTCTGCTAAAGCGAAGATAGCCTCAGCTTCCCGTGGCCGACCTGCTAAGTACAATAGAAGAGAAGATGATAGGTCAGATCCCCTTGAAAAAACCTCTAAAATGTATGACCAGAAAGAGAATGATGACCAGTGCTAGAGGGGCCCTGCCTCTAGCCAGGTAGAGGTACGGGAAAACCGTGTTTTTTAGACTGTGTAGATTCGATGGCCTGGCGCATCAGAGCCACAAAAATATAAAGCACTAGTTGATACAGGTGCGCAGTGTACCCTAATGCCATCAGAACTTACGAGAGCAAAATCTATTTCTATTGCTGGCGTGACGGGGGGATCACAGCAGTTAACCCTGGTTGAAGCCGAGGTGAGCCTGACGGAGAGAGAGTGGCAAAAACATCCCATTGTGACTGGTCCAGAGGCTCCATGTATTCTGAGCATAGACTTCCTCCGTAACGGCTATTTCAAAGACCCGAAAAGACTCAAGTGGGCTTTTAAAATAGCTGCTGTCGAGGCAGAGGGCGTGAAGCAACTGAACACCTTGCCTGGTCTATCAGAGAACCCTTCTGCAGTCGGACTTTTGAAGGTGGAAGACCAAAAAGTACCAATTGCCACCTCGACAGTACACCGCCGGCAATACAGGACTAATCGAGATGCTGTGGTTCCCATCCACAAGATGATCCGTGAGCTAGAGAGCCAAAGGGTAGTCAGCAAGGCCCACTCATCCTTTAACAGCCCCATCTGGCCTGTGCGCAAATCTGACAGAGAATGGAGATTGACTGTGGACTATCGTGCCTTAAATGAAGTGACTCCACCTCTGAGCGCTGCTGTGCCAGACATGCTAGAGCTCCAATATGAGCTAGAGTCCAAGGCAGCAAAGTAGTATGCCACTATTGACATTGCAAATGCATTTTTCTCCATTCCTCTGGCAGCAGAGTGCAAACCTCAGTTTGCTTTCACCTGGAGGGGCGTGCAGTATACCTAGAACCGACTGCCCCAGGGGTAGAAGCACAGTCCCACCATCTGCCATAGACTGATCCAAGCTGCTCTGGAAAAGAGTGAAGCCCCGAAACATCTGCAGTACATCGACGACATCATTGTGTAAGAGAGCACAGCGGAAGAAGTGTTTGAGAAAAGAAAGAAAATCATCCAAATTCTCCTGGAAGCCGGCTTCGCCATCAAGAAGAGCAAAATCAAAGGACCTGCCCAAAAGATCCAGTTCCTAGGAGTGAAGTAGCAAGATGGCCGACGTCAAATTCCTACCGAAGTCATCAATAAGATCACAGCGATGTCCCCACCAACCAACAAGAAGGAGACACAAGCCTTCCTAAGCGCCATAGGTTTCTGGAAAATGCATATCCCCGAGTACAGCCAAATTGTGAGTCCTCTCTACCTAGTAACACGCAAGAAGAACGATTTCCACTAGGGCCCTGAACAGCAACAAGCCTTCGCACAGATCAAACAAGAGATCGCTCATGCAGTAGCCCTTGGTCCAGTCAAGACAAGACCAAAAGTGAAGAATGTGCTCTACTCTGCAGCCGGGAGAAATGGTCTGTCCTGGAGCCTGTGGCAGAAAGTGCCTGGCGAGACTCGAAGACGACCACTGAAATTCTAGAGCCAAAGTTACAGAAAGTCTAAAGCCAACTATACTCCCACCGAGAAGAAAATCCTAGCAGCCTATAAAAGAGTCCAAGCCGCCTCAGAGGTAATTAGTACAAAAGCCCAACTTCTCCTTGCACCCCGACTGCCAGTGCTGGGGTAGATGTTCAAGAAAAAGGTTCCATCAACCCACCATGCCACCGATACCACGTGGAGCAAATAGATTGCTCTCATCACACAGCGCGCCCGTATTGGAAACCCGAATCGCCCTGAGATCTTAGAAATAATTACAAATTAGCCCGAAGGTGAAAACTTTGGCCTCACAAATGAAGAAGAGCAAGAACAAGTGACTCGCGCAGAGGAAGCTCCACCTTACAACCAACTGCCACAAAATAAAACACGCTACGCTCTGTTCACTGATAATTCCTGTCATATTGTGGAAGCAAATAAAAAGTAGAAAGCAGCTATTTAGAGCCCCACCCGACGAGTCGCAGAGGCTACAAAAAGAGAGGGGAGATCGAATCAACTTGCTGAACTCAAAGCCGTTCAGCTAGCCCTGGACATTGCTAAAAGAGAGAAGTGGCCAAAGCTTTACCTCTACACTGATTCATAGATGGTAGCCAATGCTCTATGGGGTTAGCTAGAAAGGTAGAAGAAAGCCAGCTGGCAGCGTAGAAGAAGACCAATCTGGGCTGCTGATGAATGGCGAGACATTGCTGCTAGAGTAGAGAAACTACCTGTGAAAATCCGTCATATAGATGCCCATGTCCCCAAGAGCCGAGCTAATGAGGAACACCGAAACAACGAACAAGTAGATAAAGCTGCAAAGATAAAAGTGTCACAAATAGATTTAGATTAGCAACACAAAGGAGAGCTGTTCCTAGCTCGATGAGCCCATGATGCCTCAGGCCATCAGGGCAGAGATGCCACCTATAAGTGAGCACGAGACCGAGGAGTAGATCTAACCATAAACTGTATCTCCCAAGTAATCCATAACTGTGAGACATGTGCTGCCATCAAGCAAGCCAAGCGAGTAAAACCCCTGTAGTATAGTGAAAGGTGGTCTAAATATAAGTATAGAGAAGCCTGGCAGATCGATTACATCACACTGCCTCAAACCCGTCATAGCAAACGCTATGTGCTCACAATAGTAGAAGCCACCACGGGGTGGCTAAAAACCTACCCTGTGCCTCACGCCACTGCCCGTAACACCATCCTGAGCCTTGAAAATCAAGTCCTGTAGAGGCATGATACCCCTGAAAAAATTGAATCAAACAACAAGACTCATTTTAAAAATAGCCTCATAAACACCTTGTTATCAATTTGGCCTCATTATCCAATCAGAGACGTAGATCCAATTAAAAAAAAAATTTATTAATTAAAAGCAAGCGGATATCAGTCAAGTCAGCGCTGGACGGGCAGAGATTCAAGCATATCTCTATGCACCGCGCCGCTGGCCCCCAGAGAACTGAATTTTATAACCCTTTAGTACCCCACTCCCCCCGTATGTCTTGATTGGCGTCTCTTCATGAATCCTTGATTGGCTGTTGAGACGTCTTAGGCTGGTGTGCTCTGCGTTGGGTGATGGTTACTGGGCCTCCTGGGATGGTCTCTCCGTGGGGGTTGCACAGGGGGAGGTTTTTATGGACCCCTGAACCACATTCCTTTTGTATCTGCCTCATAGGGGCTGCACAGGGGGAGGTTTTTTATGGCCCCTGAGCCAAATTCCTTTGTATTTGCCTCATGGGGGTTGGGCAGGGTTCCTAACAAGATTCGTTTTTATAACAGCAAAAAAAAGAAAGAAAGAAAAAAGAAAAATAAAAGGAAAGGCAATTTTAAGACTTATCACCTTTTTCAAACAGTTCGTGAACTAAACTGATTGTAATTTATTACAATCCCCCCTCTCTCATGTTCATTTAGTTCACGAATTTGTCTGGATGATAATCTAGGCTCTGACAGTGATGACTAACTTGTTTATAAGTCATCTTCATCTTCGAGAGCTGAATCTTCATTAACTGGAATGTCCTCATACTGTATTGTAATAGGCAATAGATGTGCTGCTTCTAAACGGTTTTTAACAAGTGTAATTAAACGATTAAAAATGCAAGGTCCAAACGTTAGGGCTAGGATTAACATAATTAGGGGTCCAGCAATAGTGGATAGTAAGGTTGTTAACCAGGGAAAAGATTGGAACCAATTTTCATACCATGCTTGTGTGGCCTCTCTTTCTCGTTTACGCTTTTCTAGTCCTTTTCGTAGCTCTGCCATTGCATCTCGGGCTACTCCAGTATGGTCAGCATACACACAGCATTCTTCATTTAGAGCTACACACAATCCACCCTCATGTGCGAACAAAACCTCTAAACCCCTTCCGTGTTGTAATACAACTTCAGACAGAGATCTTAGAGAACTTTCTAACGCAGTAATAGAACTTTCGATTTTTACAAGGTCCTCATCAACTGCTGTTCTTAGTGCGGAAAACTCTTTTCCTTGTTGTACGAGGGAAGCTATACCAGTGCTAGCTCCAGTAGCTCCCAATGTTAATAAAGTGGCAATGGTTATAGCTGTGATCGGCTCTCTTTTTATTATAGGGTGTTCTGGTATCATGTGATGATCCAGCACATATTCATTAGAGTGGTAAGTAAGTCGGGGAATAATCATGACTTGAATGCAATGATCCGTGGTTTTAAAAGCATTCGAGGGTATGCATGGGGTGACTCTAACACTGGCACAAACCCAATGTGCATTTTTTGCGGGTAACAACCATTTAGCTGGTTGTTGATTGTTAGGATTTTCCACAATTTTACTGCACAGGCTTTGTTTTTCTTGTGGCACTCGACCGATGCAGGTGCCAGTTCCAGTTACTTGTGCTAAGGTGATTCCAGTTCTTATATTTAAATCACTTCTCCATTTACACTGGGTAGGATTGCTGTCATTGGTTTTAGTCTCTCTTCCATCAATAGCAATAGCTTCATAAAAGGGTGGTTTAGAGCTATAACAAAGCCAGCAATGTTCTGTTAAGTTAGGATTAGTAGCATTTAAAGCATAGTAGCTATTTTTTACTAATTTCCATAGATTATCTGAATCTGTGATGTTAGTTTCTGGTAGCATATTCCGTGGATTGATTGCTGTGTTTGGACTTATAGGTTGTGGGTCTGGAAGGACTATTTCTTTTTTATGTAAAAGAGGCCTTTCGGATCGTGACTGAGACCATTTCCCGGTTCGTTAATGGGATTATTGCTTGGAATCCAAAGTCTAAACTCCCATTTTTTTCCAATTATCCACCCTGGATCATCGGGTTGTTCCACATGTATATCTGCAAATTGACAAGGAACTCCCTTCTGTTCTTCTAAACCACTCCTGGCATATGGATCATAGGCAGAAGGTCCCTTGTTATATCTAGGTGGTTTGCACCCGTATGGTCCCCACCAGACTGTGATAAATTGATCTTTTCCGGCTCTTGGAGAATAAACTGAGTTTATAGTTTCACATCTGTACCATGCACAGTACGAATTTTGTTTGACGCACCAAATCTGGCCCCTCTTAGTGTCTGCTGGATTTGGATTAGGGCACATGTAAAAGGCTCTTGGTCCCACCCATCCTTTTGCTCGTGTTTCTGGGTTTTCACAGGGTGAGTAATCAACCATGTCACACGAGGTGACGGTGAAAACTGGGGCTCCTACCATAATGTGGGTTTGTATTACAGTAGATTTGTCTAACCTGCCTAGTGTCCACTTAAATGGTTGGTGTGGGTGGTGTGAGAGTGTCAAGGCTGCATTGCTACATGGCATGGAACAGGCTATTATCAGTAACACATAATATATTTGCAAGGCTTGAGTGGAGGATCTCACTGCCTTTGATATTTTAAACAATGTCAGATTATTCTCCAATTTGATTGGCAAATACCCCGGTTCACTCAGTTTCGTGAAAAGGAAGTTCAGAGTCTTATTTCCAGGTTGCATTCTCACATTTGGTTTCTCACTTCTGCTTCGCCTGTCGACTGGGTTGCTTCCAGCCACAGGGGTATCTATCTTCTCAGCAGCAAGGATACACCTCTGTGAAGCACCTGTGCCGCTGCTTCCAGCGGTTCTGGTAACTAATCCAGTTTGTGTGTTTGACTGCTCCTTCCGAGCAGGGTAAGTGCGCAAGTTTGACTCTGCATTCGCTCTTAACAAGCTCGGCCACCATGGGTCTGGGTTTATCGGAGTGATAACAGTACAAGTCGGGGTGAATGCCATGGGCGAAGGTCTCCCACCATTCTTTAGACCCCTTTTCCAATCTGCCCATGATAGGTGCCAATTATAACATTTGCATTGTCTCAGCTCTTTCTGCTTTATAGCAAGGGAGACAAACCCCTGATGGGGGTCTCTCTTTTCTGCAATGGATCCACCACTTTTCATTACATACCTTGCAAACAAAGCACACAAAAGGATAACAATCACAATTAGTATCATAACATTTAACCACATAATCTTGTGCATATAGGCTAAGAGCATATCCAGATCTATAACTGTAAGCAGGCTTCTTTAAATGAATGTTGACAAGATTCATGTGAGTTATAGGAAGCTTATTGCTTCTTAAGCCTTAGCTTTAAGTCCTCAGGCCGTTGCGATGGGATGATCTGCCACGTCGGGTCTCGGGTGAACTTCTTCACACGGCTGGCGTGAGTCCACCCTTTCTCAGCAGTTCGTATGGCAGACTCTGTGGTGAGTAAGACAACATAAGGTCCCTCCCATTGAGGGGTTAGTGTGGATTCTTTCCATGATTTTATTAGTACCTCGTCTCTCACTTGAAGTTTGTGTATCGGTATCCAGAGGGGAGGTCTTTGAACTACCAAGCCCTTTTGTCGTAGTTTTTCTCTCCGTTTAAACAACTGATTAATATAAGCTTGTAAATGAGCATCAGAGATTTTAGGATGATCTGCAGGGATTTCTGCATCAAAGGGCATTCCATACAACATTTCAAATGGAGACGCTCCTACATCTGAGCGAGGCTGTGTCCTGATGTTTAATAAAGCTAGCGGTAAGCACTTTACCCAGCTCATTTTTGTTTCAAGCATTAATTTAGTTAATTGTTTTTTTATTTCTCCATTCATACGCTCTACCCTCCCTGAACTTTGTGGGTGCCAAGGTGTGTGATGTTCCCAACGGATTCCCAGTGCATCTGCAACTAATTTAGATACTTTAGAGACAAAATGTGGTCCTCTGTCTGAGTCTATGACTTCAATTAGCCCATACCTGGGAATTATGTGTTCCAATAAAGTTTTAGTAACAGTTTGTGCCGTGGCTCTAGTTGCAGGAATGGCCTCCACAAAGTGGGTTAGGTGGTCTACGATAACAAGCAAGTGCTTATATCGTTCCACTTGGGGTAAATCAGTAAAATCTACTTGCACATGTGAAAATGGACGATGAGCCAACTCCCTTCCCCCTGGGACTGCTTTTCTCAAATGCTGTTTGTTTACTCTTTGACAGGTTATACACCCCATAGTTATCTGTTTAGCTAGGTTGTACACCCCTAGACACATATATTTATTGGCAAAGTGGTCCACCAAGGCTTGTGTTCCCCAGTGTGTTTTCTCATGTAATTTCTTTAATACCCGAAGTGCCATGCTCTTGGGTAAGATCTCCCTCTCATCAGCCAGCATCCATTTCCCTTCTGGATTTTCAATTGCTCCCGTTTGTGTTAGTTTCTCTTTTTCTTTTATAGTAAATGTTAGTAATTTTGGCACAACATATTCTATGTCTCTACAGTAAGGGTTGTAGGCAAGTTTCTCATGATCTTCAGTATCTGTATTACAAGCATAGCAGTAGTTTCTGTAAGGATTGTAGCAGCTACACACAAATGCATCCATTGGGTCTAATTCCTTTAGACAGGAATAACAGGGTTCACTTTCGGGATCTTGTTTGCAGCTCTCACAACTTAACCGGGGATGTCTCCAGGGGTCACCAGGCTTACTCACAATTCTTATATTTAGTAAAGCTGCACGTTTGGCTTCCTGGTCGGCTATGTTATTACCCCGGATAGTTTTACTAATCCCCTTTTGGTGCCCTTTTATATGTACCACAGCCAATCGCTCTGGTTTCCTGGCTGTTTTTAGGATCTCTTTAATTAGCTGTTCATGGATTAGTTCTTTTCCCCGAGATGTAATCAAGCCTCTTTCTTCCCATATTTTTCCAAAGGTGTGTATTACCCCAAAAGCATATTTAGAATCCGTATAAATTGTTCCCTTACTGGAGCCCAGGATTTTTAATGCCTGCAGCAAGGCATATAACTCACAAGCCTGCGCTGACCAAGCAGGACTTAAGGGTCCTGACTGAAGTACTTCAAAGCCTTCACCAATCACTGCATAGCCTGATTTTCTCTTTCCTTCTACCACCCTGGCAGACCCATCTATATAGAGTTCTCTGCCCTCCCCAAGTGCTTCCTCCTCGAGGTCAGGCCTAATTTTTGCTTGTTCTTCTATAGTTCGAAGGCAATTATGTGTCAGTGGTTCTGTGGAGGGGGTTCCATATAGAAATTGTGCCGGATTTTGGAGAGATGTGGTTTCTAAAGTCAGTTTAGGTGATGCCACTAACATTCCTTCATACTTTAGTAACCTGGCATCAGTAATCCATTTGTCTGCTTTTTGGGCTAGAATCCCCCTTATGTCATGTGGTGAAAATACCCGGATCTCACTTCCAAAGGTGATTTTTATTGTCTCCCCCACCATCAGAGCGGCTGCAGCTACTGTCTGTAAGCAAGTGGGCCACCCTTTACTCACTGGGTCCAATAGTTTAGACAGATAAGCCACAGGCTTTTTGCTCCCAGCCCAATCCTGAGTTAGCACCCCATACGCTGTGCCCTCATCTACATTTACAAACAGACAGAAAGGCCTTGTTAAATCTGGGAGGTTTAGCACAGGAGCATTAATTAATTCTTGTTTTAAAACTTGAAAAGCTTCATCATCTTGCTCTGTCCATTTTAGCAAGCCCTCATGAGTTAGCTTTTCGTATAGAAATTTTACTCTTTGGCTGTAATTCAAAATCCACTGCCTGCAATATCCAAACAGTCCTAGTAGTTGCCTGACTTCCCTTTTGGTTCTCGGAGGGGGCATATCTAATATGCCCTGGACTCGACTAGGATCTAATTTCTTGGTCCCATTTACTAACCGGTGTCCCAGGTACTTTACTTCTTGTTCTGTGAATTGTAATTTGGATTTGGACACTTTCAGTCCTTGAGAACCTAGAAAGTTTAATAGTTTAATACTTTCTCGTCGAACATCTTCTTCAAGCTGTCCGGCTATGAGGAGGTCATCTACATATTGAATTAATTTTATAGCAGGTCCTGGTTGGTAATTTTGTAAAATTTGATTTAGTGCTTGGCCAAATAAATTAGGGGACTCTGTGAATCCTTGAGGCAGCACAGTCCATCGGAGTTGCTGTTTAATATGTGTTTCTGGATCGTCCCATTCAAATGCAAAGTAATCCCTGCAGTTTACATCGAGTGGGCAAGTCCAAAAGGCATCCTTTAAATCTATGACGCTGTACCATATATCATGTGGTCCCAACTGGCTTAAGATAGTGTACGGATTGGCTACTACTGGGAATCGCTCAATGGTCTTTTTATTTATTTCCCTTAGATCATGGACTAATCGGTAGCTGCCGTCTGCTTTCTTAACTGGCAGAATTGGAGTATTATAGGGAGACATGCATGGTTCAAGGATACCTTGTTCTAATAATCGTTTTATTTCTGATTGCAGACCCTTCTTGCCTTCGTTAGATATTGGATATTGCTGTATTTTAATCGGTATCTCTGGGTTTTTGAGAGTAACTGTGATTGGTTCAATATTAAGTTTACCCACGGTATCTGGTGTATACCATACCTGTGGGTCAATTTGTTGTTCGTCTCGAGTAGACAAGGTATATAATTTAACTTGCAATTCACTCTCTTTTATTTGTAACCCAATGCCTAATTCAACCATTAAATCTCGTCCCAACAAGTTAAATTCTGCTTCTGGTAATAGTAGTAGTGATCCCACCCCTAATTTAGATGGTGTTTCAAATAGTACATCCTTAATCACAGATGCTCCAAAAGGTTCTCCTTTGGCCCCAATCACTTGTACTGTATCTCTGGAAATTTTGCACCCTAATGGCAAGGATTGAATTGTTGATCTTTCAGCTCCTGAGTCTACAAGGAACTCAAATTCTTGGCGCTGGGGTCCTATCCAAATCTTTATCAAGGGCCCAGCGGTCTTATGTGACCCCAGCAAATACAGCCCCTGACAGCCCTATTCCTCGGCAAACATTTTCTCATCGGCGATCCTCTGCCTGCAATTTCTTTTCACATGCCCCGGTTTCTGACAATAAAAACACACAACTTTACTCATATCTCTTCCTTCCCTTCTCTGGGGGGGGGTGAAACTCTCTCTCAGCCCGCAAGCTCTCAGACCGAAGAAGCTGACTTTCCTTTTCTTGCCTTCTTGCATTTCCTTGTTCACTCCTCACCACCGCGGCCATCACTCTGGCTTGCCTTTTATAACTTTCCTCTTCCCTTCTCACATACACTTTCTGTGCCTCCCTTAACAATTCATCTAACCCTCTCTCTTGCCAGTTTTCTAACTTCTCCAATTTTCTCCGAATGTCAGGCCATCCCTTTGACACAAACTGCACTTTTAAAAGGGTTTGGCCTGCCGGATTATCAGGATCTATTCCAGAATATAATTGCAAGTTTTTCCTTAGCCTTTCCAACCAGGTGGTTGGATCCTCATCCTTCCTTTGATTCTCATTAGAGGCTTTGTGCATATTTTGCCCTCTAGGCACAGCCTCCTTTATTCCTTGAATTATAATAGCTCTCAAGTCCTGCATGTTAGCCCGATCTTGTGGGTTTTGATTGTCCCAATTGGGCCTTTGCAAAGGCCACTTTATATCACCCATGGGACCCTGTGGGTGCTGGTTTTCCCAAATACGCATGCCTGCGATTCGGATCATGCGTCTCTCTTCTATGGTGAAAAGTATCCCCAAAATTGATTGTAACTCATCCCATGTATAGAGACTATGACCTAGGAATTGATCCACTCGCTCTGCTACCCCAAGTGGATCTTCTAAAAGATGCCCCATATCTTTTTTAAATTCATGGACATCCATGGAGTTCAGAGGAACTTCTACATACCCTATGCCAGGTACCTGGCCACGCCCCTCTTGGTTTACCATCCCCATAGCCACTTCCCTTAGAGGGTATAAATTTTGAGCTCTGCTCCGGGTAATCGGACCCTGCAGAGTGTTGACCTCATAGTCAGATAAGGGACTTTCCCGTTTCCCAGGAGACGATGGCTCAGCACCTCCCCCCGGAGTCAGGCTGTCTCCCTCTCCTCGGGCTGACGGAGCTATACCCCCCTTTTCCTGATGTAACAAAGCCGCACCTCCCCCCTCCCGCTGTGGTGGGGGAGTTCCTCCCGCCTCCCGCTGTGGTGGAGCTGCAGGAGGTGGTGGTGCCGCACCTCCCCCTCTTCGGACTAACGGATCTACACCCCCTCCTTCCTGATGTAACAAAGCCGCACCTTCCCCCTCCCGCTGTGGTGGGGGAGTTCCTCCCGCCTCCCGCTGTGGTGGAGCTGCAGGAGGTGGTGGTGCGTATGGTGGGGGTGTATCAACAAGTTTCTTTCTTTTGTCTTTTCTTTGGAGCACAAACACTCCCACCCCCCTCTCGTAAGGGAGCCAAAGAGCCGCATAGTCGCTCTCCTCTGGGTTAAATGGTCTTTTGCTGTTAACCCAGAGATTTAGGGCTTGACATAGAGATTCCTCGTCAGATCCAAAGACCGGCCAATATAAGGAGTCTGCCCTAATCTGTCTTCCTCCCCAAATTGCTACACAATAGTTAATCATTTTATTTTTACTCTTCCCCTGGGTCCGGGGATCATCAGCCCAATATTTCAGCTGTATGCCTAACGGACTGTCAGGGGGAATCCCTGGGAGTCTCCCATTTTTTTTCTTCATGGAGGCAGAAGGCTTGCTGTCCCTCTGTCCCATCTTCCGGAGTGCCCTCACACGCACCAACAACACAACACTCGCTTTCTCTCGGTCGTGACCTGACCCCTCGCGGGGAACAGGAACTGCACTACTGGAGAGTCCCAATCACTTCATCCGCATATGGACGTCTCACACGCTGCACTCCGGGAAAACCACCCCAACCACCCACGCCGTGTGTGTCTCTGTATCTCAACCGATACTCACACTCCGCTGTCCGGCGTCTTGTGGTCTTCTGTGCACGGAATTTCAGGGGCCTTGAACCCTTGGCTGATATCCGAAATTTGGGTTCGTCGGTTAGGGGTGCCAGTGGAGTGTCCCCTCCAGGCCGTCAAATCACGACGGGGCGCCTCCCTTTGGGGAACTCCAGAGGAATTTCCCTATCCGAGTCGCGGCACCAAAATTTGTTATCAATTTGGCCTCATTATCCAATCAGAGACGTAGATCCAATTAAAAAAAAAAATTTATTAATTAAAAGCAAGCGGATATCAGTCAAGTCAGCGCTGGACGGGCAGAGATTCAAGCATATCTCTATGCACCGCGCCGCTGGCCCCCAGAGAACTGAATTTTATAACCCTTTAGTACCCCACTCCCCCCGTATGTCTTGATTGGCGTCTCTTCATGAATCCTTGATTGGCTGTTGAGACGTCTTAGGCTGGTGTGCTCTGCGTTGGGTGATGGTTACTGGGCCTCCTGGGATGGTCTCTCCGTGGGGGTTGCACAGGGGGAGGTTTTTATGGACCCCTGAACCACATTCCTTTTGTATCTGCCTCATAGGGGCTGCACAGGGGGAGGTTTTTTATGGCCCCTGAGCCAAATTCCTTTGTATCTGCCTCATGGGGGTTGGGCAGGGTTCCTAACAAGATTCGTTTTTATAACAGCAAAAAAAGAAAGAAAGAAAAAAAAGAAAAATAAAAGGAAAGGCAATTTTAAGACTTATCACCTTTTTCAAACAGTTCGTGAACTAAACTGATTGTAATTTATTACACACCTGAGCTAGAGAACATGGCATTGAGTGAGTGTACCACATTCCTTATCACGCACCTGCTGCTGGCAAAGTGAAGCGATGCAATAGTCTGCTAAAAACCACCTTAAAAGCTTTAGGTGAGGGGACTTTTAAAAGTTAAGAACAACATTTAGCCAAGGCCACCTGGCTAGTTAACACCCAAAGTTCCACCAACCGAGCTGACCCTGCTCAATCTGAACCCCTGCAAACAGCAGACGAAAATAAAGTTCCAGTAGTACACATGAGAGACATGCTAGGAAAAACTGTTTAGATTAATTCTACCTCAAGCAAAGACAAACCCACCCGTGGAATTGTTTTCGCTCAAGGTCCAAGGTGTACCTGGTAGGTGATGCAAAAAGATAGAGAAGCACGATGCATACCTCAGAGAGACCTTAGTTAGAGTTGAATTGTCCATAACACTGTGCCTATATCCATATCTGTATGTATATATGTATATAATTAGAATAATACATGTGTGTATATAATCTAAATGTTTAAGCTCAATGTAACATGTTAGAATGGGAAAAAATTCGGAGTAGATTATGTCGAGAGTTGAGAATTTCTTCCCATTTCTGTTACCAAGCAACAAATTGTCCGATTTTCAGAGTGATCAAGCCTTTTGTAAAAGACAATGGCTAGGTTTTGGGCAAGGCAAAGTAAGAGAGAGCCGACCCTGAGAAGGCTCTCTTGTAGTTCAGACGCTAAGAGTAGAAGCTGCTGGCCCTTTGCTTTCCAGCTGCTACCAGAAAAAAATCCAACGGTGCCCTGCTTCTCTTCCCTCCTGGCTGGGTGAGCTTTGATTCAACTTTTTTTTTCTCCTCACGGGGAAGGGCGCGTTTCCCCCCCCCGAGCTGCGTTCCCTCGTAGCTCCTGCTGAGAGAGAGTCCAGCTGCCTCTGCTGCCTGCCCCCGCCCTCTGCCGCGCGAGACAGCAGCGTCTGCTGTGACTGCGGAGATTCTCGCTGGCCGGAGAGAGAGAAAGAGCGCCCGCTCCTGCTGCCCTGTTCCCTCACTGCCCTGAGCTGTTCCTGCTGCGCTGCGTGTTTCTCACCCCGTCCGCCATTGCAGTTGCCGGACAGTGACCTGACCCTGCGCCACAGCGCCACCTGCAACCGCTCGGGAGTCATCGCACCTGACCTGGCCGGCCAAGAGCTCAACAGCGCCCCTGCTGCTTGCAACCGTGATTACACCACACGAGAGAAAGCTCAGCAGCTCACAAGTTATCTGCTATTAGTTTTCTAGTTCTAGTTGCGGTTGCTATTATTGTTATTGTTTGTTTATAGATACTAATAAAGAACTGATACTCCTTTTTCCCATACCTTTGCCTAAAAGCCCTTGATTTACAAAATTAAATAATTCAGAAAAAAGAGGAGAAAAAAAATCACATCCTCTGCTCTAAAAGAAGGTTCAGCCTCTCTTGGCAAACACCTGTCTTTCAAACCAAGACAAACATAAATCATAAATTGGATAAAGGCAGGGAGTTATACGGGGCCAATCCACTGCAGCAGCAAAGGCCTTGCAAGAAAGGCCTTGCCCCCAGGATGGAAGCTGCCTGGCCTCAGCTTGGAAGTCTGCATCCTAAAGACAAAAACCCCACGTTGCAGCAGAATTCGGGCGGGATGCTGCTCGTGGGACAGGACCCAAGCCAAACAAGTTCGCAGAGGACTGTCTCTCGTGGGAGGGACCCCATGGCTAAGTAGAGAACCCCTCTCCCTGATGGACTGACTGGAAAAAAAAACCCTTACCCTGCCTCCTGCCTATGCTGTTGGTTGGAAGGAGGGGGGGGGGTTGAGCAGAAAAACAGCATCTTAAGAGGGAGAGAGGAGAGCAGAGAAAGTGTTTGTAATAGAAGAATTGTGGTGATGAATGGATTTATGGACTAAAAAATCCCCATACCTGTGGAAAGCTGGCTTCTAGAGAAGGGACACGCAGATGTAGATAGATTGCTTATTAACAAGCCTCTTCTTAACAATAGCCATATTCAGCCAACTATTAATTAGATACCTTCGTCCAATCAGCGATCTAAGGTCACCACGACTTTCTGCAACATAGGAGTCGTGGGGGCCGTCTAGAATGCGTTAATTGGTAACAGATATGCAGAAATCAGGCACTATAGGTAAACATAGATACATGTTAAGGCAAGTAGCCAAACTTAGGGCGTGGAAGTATATAACCAATAGTATTGTATGATTACAGAATATGCATGAGTTAGTTAACTACACTATAAAATTGTATGCTGTAAATCAATAAACTGAAGCTTGTGGTAAATTCATATTGGATTGTCAAGCCTCCGTTTCTCGGCAAATGGTGACCCCCGACGTGATACGAACAAGGGTCCTGCTCCCCGTCTGGCTGGACCTTTGGGGAACAGCGTGGCCACGGCCGAAAATCCAGGCATCTGGCTCCGAAACACCCCGGAGGGTCAAAGCAGTGAGCGCACATACAGGACGACCGTTATCAGGGCGGGATCTGGACACTGCCGGACTTGTGAGGTGAAAATCTCGCACCAGAGAGGAAAAGTGGCCGGAAGATCTCTGAGGGTGAAAAAAGTGAGTGCGCAAAGAGACAAGCCACTTTTGATCTGTTTTATTGCTTTGTAGAAAAGCGGAGGATTAAGGTTAAGGACATAAAGAGTGATTTAATGGCGTTGACAGCATGGGGGTTGGCTATGTGTGACGATGAGAAACTGGGGGAAAAAAGCTTAGCAAACCATGGAGTAAAGTCCTAGCTTGCTTACAACATCCTGCAGAGCTGAAACTGGCAAGGGTGGTACAGAAATTTGCGGTTGCAGAGAGCAGAGAGAAGCTTCAGAGTTGCTGTGCTGCTATTACCATGCAGCTATTAGCTTCAGCAGCCGCGGCGCAGCAGGGGAAGCCCCCCCGCCAGGGGGGAGGGAGAAGCGTAGCTCTCCCTCGCTGCCAGCGCCGGCGGGGGAAGGGCGTACCGCTGCCGGGAGCCGAGAATACAAAGTTACTCGATTGCATGAGGGACCTAACCCCGGCGTTATCGATGTGGCAGTAAAAGACTGTTTTTAACATGCAAAAAACCCCGTCAGCCGCGGTTCCCCCCCCCCCCAGGGGCAGGGAGAATCGTAGCCCTCTATCGCTGCATTGCCGCACAAACAAACCGCGGAAAAAGAACGACAGTTTCTGCCAGATCAGAGCCACCACCCGCAAAGCCGAAACGCACCGTAATAGCAGCGAAAGCTCAGAGCAGCCGCGCCGCCCAGAAACAGCCCCGCCGCGCGCCATGCAAACTCTGCAATCTGAGAGGGAAACGGAAGTTACTCCGACCTCGGTTTCCTGTCAACTGAAGCAGAAGGCGGAAGTCGCAGCAGGCACCCTGATGGGCGGTGCCGCTGGCTGTCCCTGCCCCTTTCACCGCCTCCTGCCCACTGGAACTATCACTAACACCGACACTGGGATCGCCCCTCTGTGAATGACTCCAGCAAACACTAACTGTGCTACGAGAGATTATTTTCAAAGCTCCAAAAATCAATTCATAACTGTATTTTCAAAGTACCCTGTCAATTGGTGCAACCAAGTTATGATTTAAACTTGTTTCCAGCTTTTACTAATGAGAAATCATTGTAACAACATAATTGTCCTGATGAACCTTAGTTAAAGAAAAGCTAAAATTCCTTGCTAAAGCAATTTTAAAGGTGTTTATCCTAAGTATATTTTAACAAAGTTAATTTTTGAACTATTTCCTCAAAGCATCATTTATCATTAGGTGCATAATATCTTAGCTTTTAAACCAACTCAGTGTTTTAAACAAATTCAGTAAACCCTTTTTAAAATAAAGTGAATATTAACTAAACAAAATATAAAGCTAGAGCCATTACCCTTAAATCCTTATATCAAAACATCAAATGATTTACAAAAATTATTAAATGCAATTAAATGTGTAAAACTCACCCTAGGCTTTACCCCATGTAAGTTATTTGCAGAAACATCCAAAACTACCACAGTAAATTTAAAGAAATATTTTTATTTATAAGAGTTGTTTGGGGCAGTTTTTATGTGTGTGTGAGTGTGTCTGTGTATGTGGGTGTGACAGTGCTGTGACAAACATACTATAAATGTTGTTTGGCTTCTAAAGCATTTTTAAATTTGTGGACCAGGCCTATAAGTGAAATTATACTGGATAATTTGGGCTACCTGTTGAGTGCCATTAAAATTAAGCTCAAGTAACACCTTGATAAGCTTACCTAAGACAAAAGCTAAGCAGAGTCAAGAGAATAAAAGCACCACAAATTATATTAAATTTTAAATTTTGTTAAATTCAAACACTATTAAAGTTAAATGAATTTAGATTTTATTACAGGTATATTATGTTTGTTATTTGACATTTCATTAAGCTTAAATTCAATTAACACCAAGTTCAACTGTTACTCAATATTTGTTGTTTTAAGTTCCATTAATTTTAAATTCTATTAAGTTTGAATTCAATTATAGTTAAGTTTCTTAAGTGTTGCTCAATTTACTATTTATTAATTTTTAAGTTTTAGTAATTTTATGTCCCATTAAGTTCTATTAAGATTGAGTTCTGTTCACTTCCAGTGGCATTAACTTTGAGTTTTGACAAGTTTGTTTTTGCTATGTTGTGTTCATTTGAAGAACACAAGTTTTTGCTGCCAAAGCCTTGAACAAAAACTGAATTTTGTTACAGTGTTGCCTAAAGATAGTATTTGTGTGTATGTGAGAATATTGCAGGCCTGCTGAAAGTGTTGTTTGCTTTTGAGTGTTTTAATTTGTAGATGAAACCTGTAACTGCTGAGAGTGTGGTTTTTGATTTTGAGAGTTTTGATGTGTGAATGAAACCTAAGAGCAAAGTTCTACTGAATAGTTAAATTTCCTGTTAAATGTCTTTAGTTAAGTATAAATTCTGTTAAAATTAAGTATTATTAGATGTAAATTTTGATAAGTTTTAAATTCTGTTAAGGTTAAAATTCTGTTAAGTTTTAAATTCTGTTAGAGTTAAGTTCTTAAAGTGATATCAACTTTGAATTCCATTATAGTTAAGTCCTATTTGTTAGTTTTAAATCAAATTTATTAAGATCAAGCTTTATTTTAAGTTTTAAAATTGTTAGTTTATATTGTTGTTCACAAAAGCCTTGCAGTTTCATCTTCCTTGGTTACGGTCAGATGATAGGGTCCACTGTTTTCAAGTGTTTCACCTCACCTTATATGATTATCTACCAGGGTGGTAACATGATAAAACACTCTCCTTATTGGTATTAATCAAAGCTTGTTTATCAGATGCTCTAAGAAAACCCTCCCAGTTAAGGCCTGGGGCTCTGGCCAAGCCCTAATCCTGACTGGTTGGGAAGTATGCCACCAAACCCAGGTGTTTCTGCACCAAAAATGTGATCGAGTCACCTTGACTGGCTGATTTGGACTTGTGAAAGCTGAACCCTCTTCCAGGTAAACTTGGAATCCTTGCCCGGGAAAGGTTCTCCAAGCCCTGCCTGTGGAATGAGGTTCCCAGCAATTGCAGTCCCTGGGAGATAGCAGAGTAGTTAAACAATTGAGGATGTATTTTCTTAAATAAGCTTATTGTTTCAGTCCATGTATTGTTACACCTTTGTGTCATTTTCATCTTCTTATAGAAAGAAACACATCTTGCCAAAAACAAAACGGGGGGAGTATAACCCCTCAAGCAATTAGACAATGCAATACTTATGCTAAAACTTTATGTATAGAAAAATGTAATTTCGCTTTTTAGAACAGTTATTGTTACTGTACTGATGATTCTAGATGTGTTGTTAAGGTCATTATGTGAATTCATCAACCTTAGCTTGCCTAATCTCTGTTGTTGTAGCATAGATTCCAGTGCAGCACAAAACAAATTTGTGGGTTACTCTAGACAACTTGACAGAGCAAAACATAATTTGTCTCCCTCTTTCGCCACCATACAATCCCAGCATGCTACCAGATGAATGGTTTCTACTTGTTGTGGACTTAAAGGACTGTTTTTTCACCATTGAACTACATCCAGATGACATGCAGCGTTTTGCTTTTACGCTGCCCTCAATTAACCGTGAGGCACCTGCACAACGTTTTGAATGGACTGTATTACCACAGGGAATGCGGAACTCACCGACACTTTGTCAACTCTATGTGGATGCTGCTCTCAGGCCTCTCCGGACGGCCTGGCCAGAAGTAATCATCTATCACTACATGGATGATATATTACTGGCACAGAGCGCACCTTTTACCGCAGATCAGTTACATACCCTGACTTGCGTGCTCAGGGCCTTACAATCGCCCCTGAAAAGGTACAGAACACATCACCATGGCAATATTTGGGATGGACAATAACAGACCATCAGGTTCGTCCTCAAAAACTGCAAATTTACACAAACATCCAAACCCTACATGATGCTCAGAAACTGATGGGTGACTTACAATGGCTTCGTCCTGTCATTGGTATTCCTAATGAACTGTTGAATGTTCTGCGGCCTCTACTCAAAGGCACTGAGCCAGCTACAAAAGTCACCCTCTCTACAGCACAGCAGGCAGCGATCCGGACTATCTCAGAACGTGTTGTACAAAATCATACATCGCGTCATCTACTTGATGTGCCACTAAATATCACTGTGCTAACTGGCCCTCAATACCTTTTGGGTGCCATCACTTAGCATAAAAAGAAAACGGGGGAAAATACCCCCACCACAAATGAGGATTACAATGTTTTGGTGCTGGAATGGTTAGCACCACCCTTTCAACCACGAAAAACGATTCAGGAAAACATAATTACAATGGCAAATCTTATCAAACGTGGCCGCCAAAGGATAAGGGAGATCCAAGGAACATCGCCAGGGGAAATACAAGTACCACTGAAGCTGGATGACCTGAACTGGTACTTACAAAATTCTACGGATCTTCAGGCAGCGTTGCTGGAAGAGGGAACCCTCATCAGTATCCGACCTCTCCAGCCTTCTACGCTGGCATGGATGTCTAATCACCGATGGCTAATAAAGCCATTGCGGTCATCCTCTCCGCTTTCAGGAGCAGTGACTGTTTATACAGATGCTGGCAAACGCTCCCGTAAAGCTGTTGCGACGTGGATGGAGGAGAAGCAATGGCGACACAAAATTATTCCTGCAACATCGGAGGACTCTTTACAAACCTTGGAACTATCAGCAGTGGTCTGGGTCTTTACCAACTGGATAGACCAACCTGTTAACATCGTCACAGATTCTCTCTATGTTGCAGACATTGCTAACAGAATTGAGGAAGCAATGGTTAAGGATGTGTAAAAACGCCAACTAGCGGAACTATTGATGGTGCTTAAACGCACCATTGGCCAAAGGACTGACCCATATGCCGTGTTGCATATAAGAAGTCATCAGTGGTCAGAGGGCCTTGGAGAAGGCAATGCCAGAGCGGACCGATTGGTAGCGGTGGCGGAAGCTCCAGTATCTTCCTTTGAGAGGGCCCGCCACACACATATGAACTTTCATCAAAATGCAAGGGGTCTCCATAAGGGTTTTGGAATTCCACTGGCAGAAGCCAGGGCCATAGTGCGGGCCTGCCCTATTTGTAGTTTTCATAACCAGGGTGTTGGTTTGGGTATGGGAGTGAACCCCAAGAGGTTACAAGCTAATGAGTTATGGCAGATGGATGTAACACATTTCCCTGAATTCGGTAGATTAAAATATGTCCATGTTTGCATTGACACATACAGCCACATGATATGGGCAACTTTATAGCCCGGCGAAAGAGCCTGGGATTTTATAAGGCACCTTATTAGTTGCTTTGCCGTATTGGGCAAACCCAAAGCCATCAAAACAGACAATGGACCAGCTTATTGTAGTGCCTTGGTGAAAAAATACATGCAACTTTGGGATATAAAACATACTACAGGAATTCCTCACTCCCCAACGGGGCAGGCAATGGTAGAACGAGGAAATGCAACAATAAAGGGTTACCTGGCAAAACATAAGGAGGTCTCAGATAGTAGAGAAAGGCTTTCTAAAACCCTGTTTGTACTAAATCATCTGTGTATATTTGGAGATCAGGATTTACCACCTATCCTAATGCATCATCAGGGAGTGGCACAGCCACCGGTACCACGCATGAAGGTCCTATATAAGGACCCCAAAACAGGCATCTGGGAGGGTCCAGTAGAGGTCATATATTCTGGCAGAGGTTATTTTTGTGTATCTTCCTCCACAAGCCCCCTTTGGGTTCCTAGCCGCTGGGTGAAGCCTGCACTTGATCAACCTGGCACGGCTACAGGTGCCCCCGATACCGCCAATCGATGAAACACCACGACTGATTCGGCTTCTACATTGTGCTCTTGATCCTATCTTGCGGCGAGCTGGGGTTCCAGTTGAGCGTTGGCAGACTTTATTAGAATTAAGAGATATTATAAATAGATTAGGCTCTGTACCCCCTTACCTGAACAGATACCCTTGTAGAAATTGTGCTAAGCTGTGGTGTCAGGCATGGTTACTTATTAAGTGTAGTATTTGTAAGAAACGGTGGTGGGTCCATCAAGAAGTGTATAATACTTGTTGTTTGGCTTGCATTAATACACGCATAACTCGAATAAACTTTGCACATAACAGGCTGCAACAAGCTTTAGCCGCATTTACAGGGCTGCCTGATTGGCAAGGTTTGCAATCATTTGAATCTGAAGAGCAAAAAGTTATAGCCTGGTTACGTTGGGAGGCCCAAGATGCAGTAAATTGGGCAACATCAAATTTTGGATCTCTTGGGGAGCCGAGCTCTTAATGCAAGTGGCAATGAAACAGGCTGCATAACTTTTGGTAGCCCCATAGTGATTCCTAACAGCACCTGGTTGACTCCCCATACGGCAGAATATGCTAACATCTCTGCCCAATGTGGTCCACATGGAAGTTATGGCCGGGGCAGTGGTTATATACAAATTTTGGCCAATAAAAGTGCCCTTGCCCTTCCATCAGGTGTATTTCTCATTTGTGGAGACTGTGCATGGCAGGGAGTTCCGAAAGGTGCTTATGGGGGACCATGTTATTTGGGCAAACTCACTTTACTTGCCATGAATAAAACCACTGCAGCCAATTTAATGCGGTCCAGAAAGAGACACAGTCTTACTTTAGATGCAAACTGCAATGATGAAGTAAGCCTATGGAATAAACCGTCTCGGGTTTTTGATGGCCTATTCGGAATTCCATGGGGTGACTGGGGTATAACAGGATGGCTTCGCTATATCTTGCAAGTAGGATTAGTGATTTTACTTGTCCTTGTTGGCATAGCTGTTATTCTACCTTGTGCTTTGCAATGTTTGAAAAAATCATTATCACAGACAGTGAATCAGCTTTGGCTCGCACAAATGCGTAAAGAAAACAGGGGAATTGTGGAAAGCTGGCTTCTAGAGAAGGGACACGCAGATGTAGATAGATTGCTTATTAACAAGCCGCTTCTTAACAATAGCCATATTCAGCCAACTATTAATTAGATACCTTCGTCCAATCAGCGATCTAAGGTCACCACGACTTTCTGCAACATAGGAGTCGTGGGGGCCGTCTAGAATGCGTTAATTGGTAACAGATATGCAGAAATCAGGCACTATAGGTAAACATAGATACATGTTAAGGCAAGTAGCCAAACTTAGGGCGTGGAAGTATATAACCAATAGTATTGTATGATTACAGAATATGCATGAGTTAGTTAACTACACTATAAAATTGTATGCTGTAAATCAATAAACTGAAGCTTGTGGTAAATTCATATTGGATTGTCAAGCCTCCGTTTCTCGGCACATACCCTGCCCCCTACCCAAGCTGTTGGTTGGAAGGAGAGAGGGGGGTGAGCAGAAAAATGGTGTCTTAAGAGGGAGGGGGGTGAGTGAAGGAACAGTGTCTGAAGAGCTTATTTTTACTTCTCATTTATCCTCCCACTCTGTTAGGTTAATAAATCACTTAGCAACGTTAAGTTTTGAGCCTGTTTTGCCTTCATTGCATCCTGCCACCATTGTCCTATCTCAACTCATGAGTCCAGTGTGTGTGTGTGTTTAACAGGCTTTTTCCTTCCCTCTTCTGCAAGTCTGTGGCAGGAGAGAGCAGAGGTGCCTGGCATTTAGCCAGGCACAAACCCCGACAGTTTGATATGTTGTTGGAGGTTGGGGGCGTTGGAATTTTCTTCCATCCTGTTACTAGGAAACAAATGTCTCAGTGCTCAGAGCTATTAATTCTTTTGTAAGAGACAAAGACTCTGGCTGGGCGTGGTGAGGAGAGGAAGCTCTCCGGCCGGACACTCGTTTGTCGGACACTGGGAGGAAAGCTACTGCTTTTGGCTTCTGGCTGCAACTGCGGGAGATCCAACTGTGCTCTGCTTTCTCCTCCTGGCTGGGTGAGCTTTTGCTGAGGAAAAGGCGCGGGATTCAACCTCCTTTCCCCACCGGGAGCGTGTGACTTTCCTGGCTGAGTTTTTGCAGCAGCTGCGGGGGAGCCTGGCTGTCCCTGCCGCCCGCCCCGTTTCGCCGGAACGCTCTGCAGCATCCGCCGTGACTTCAGAGTCCCTGCCACCTCGCTGGCTAGCCCGGGAGAGCCAGCCCCTGCCCCTGCCGCCCCGCTTTGCCGCTCCGAGCTGCCTGTCACACTGCTTGCTGCCCAGCCTGCCCGCCATTACCAACTGCATGAGGCCGACCTGACCCTGTGCCACAGCGCCACCTGCAGCTGCTCAGGAGTCATTGCACCTGCCCTGCCTGGCCGGGAGCTCAACAGCGCCCCTGCTGCTTGCGATGGTGATTACACCAAACTGGAAAGTGCTCAGCAGGCCAAAAGACATGCCACTGTTTTTTTTCCTGGTTTTTTTGTTGTTATTCTTGTTATTGCTTGTCTACTCTGCTATAGATACTAGTAAAGAACTGTTATTCCTTTTCCCCATACCTTTGCCTGAAAGCCCTTGATTTCAAAGTTAAAATAATTCGGAGGGAAGGAGAGTCACATTCTCTATTCTAAGGGAGGGTTCCACCTCTCTTAGCAGGCACCTGTCTTTCAAACCGAGACATATGTAAAGGCGATGCCAAGTTTGGATGGCTTTATTCAAGCTTCACTTAGTGCTGGGAACACTATGTGTTAGTGCCTTTACACATCTTTTTGGTCAATGGTTAGTTTTTACCTTGTGCCGTAAAAAATTAGGGTTTTAATATGGCTTAATTTACAATGTAATTATTCACTTAAATAATATTAGTGTTGATTAATTTTTATATTTTTGATTTTTGTTAATTTATTTTGTTGTTATAATAAGTTGGTAAAGTGTGGTTAGTTGCATGATTTTTTAAATTCATTTTATAAGGATTTCTCAGGACTGAGTCTGTAAAAACAACCATTCAAATATTTTTTTGTTTAAACTTCATTTCTCTTCACTTACCAATCTAACATTTCCACTGACACAATCACCATCTGGCACCAGCTCAAACTGTAAATGAATCAATCATACCCTTTCTTTGTCTTTCTTTTACTACCAGTATTGCAGCTTTCAATTTTCTTATCAGTACACTTTTCAGTCTTTAAACTGGACATTTTTGACTCTAGAGTTTGAAATAAATGCAGGAGTGTTTTAGGGATGAGTGCATGTTCTCCCCTTACTTTTGGAAGTTAATAATATTTTTTCTTTGCTTGCAGAGGACTTTTCATTGTCCATCTCTTCTTTCAGCAGTGTTAATCTGCATTTCTAAGGCTGCCCTCCTGGCTGCTTGAAATATCTGGGGCAGTCACAACAGGACACACACAAAAAAAAATTCCAAAGCAATAATTGGTAACCACACACAAAGGAACAACAACAAAATCAACAGGCATTCAGATGTGTTTTAACACTTTTTCATATACACACAGACACATTCCAAAAGGAAAATTAAAGCATTGGAGCGAGCTCTGTGGTTATTACAGAAAATTCAGGAACGTGATTTTTTCCTAGTATTTCAAAAGTATTTATGATTTTTTGGGAAATTTCTTTTTAGTAGTGGGTAGTAGATATGACATCTACTTTTGGAATTACAGCTTGGCTAGTTAGTTATTAGTTCTCAGGAGTTTTACCTTTTTAGAGGGAATTTGGTATTTAGTTAAAGGCAGCAAACATGCAAATTGCTGTTTATTTATGTGCAAATGCTTGCAGTGTAGTAGTCTTTTATGTTAGTATTAAGCTTTAATGATTGGTAAACACCAGTTTCTGTTTGCCCTTTTTCAAACAGAAAAATTGTAAGTAGAATGCATTCTAAATATGCTTTTGTTTTAAACTTTTAATTAGATCGCAACAGATTTTAGCAGTGCAACAGATAATCTTTCATTAAAGCCAGTTTAAACAATCTCAATTCTTATTTTTTTAAAACTTGAGTTTAGCTTTCTGATTTCTGTAGGAGTACTGAAAGAGACTTTCAGTTTTAGTGTTAACTATACATTTTTAAAGGTTTTTCTGCTCTTACAGCTAAGTAAACATAGGGGTAATTAGAAGTTATTGAAGTGCAGAAATGTGGGGGGAAGCTGACTCACAAGTCGTCCAGCTCTTAAGGGTTTGTCTTTTCTCCCTGAATGAGAAGGATTGGGACCGATCCTTTTTTCCTGTAAGAGCCAGGGGTTGAATTGCCCCTTCTCCATGCCCCACGCCCCCCTCCCCCTGCTTTTTGGAAAGCCGCGACAGAGTTTTTTGGTTTTTTGGTTTGTTTGGTTGGCGACAATTGACTCCAACTCCCTCTTGCCCAGACAGCCCTGTCTCATCTGAGACCAGGAAACAAGCACTACAAGTTCCCCTAAGGGAAGCAGTGGGACCAGAGGGAGAAGCAGTGCTGATTAAGGTACCTTTTTCTTCAATTAACCTAGAGGCATGAGAAAAAGTGGCCAAAAATTACCAAACTGATCCGGTAGGTGTTGCTGTTGAACCGCTAGCAGAGTGCAAGAACCGAGCTCAGTCAAATATGACAAATTTCTGATTTTATTAATTAATTCCAAAACTTATATAGACTTTCACAGATCATCCGGATTGGGTCAATTCAAAACCTCCCCCTAGGCCGATTGGCCAGGCTTGAACTGCCTATCTTTCCAGAGACCATTTCAATAACATCTGAACTTTATCTTTGTTTATATAACACAGGAAGAAGAAGAGAAAAATTCCCATGGGAAAGAGTCTGTGCTTGCCACAGGTAGGTGTTGCTAAATGTTTGCGATTCATAATTAAACAACATAATCCAGATTGGAGTGATATGCATTTGTTATTGGATGCATTAACTGAAACTGAAAAGCAACTAATTTTAAAAACAGCAGGGGATTTGGCAGAGGACTTTTATAAAACACAACAACAAGATGTAAAAGATTATTTCCCACTTCAAGACCCACACTGGGATCCAAACAGGTCAGCAGAAAGGCAAAAATTAAAAGATTACCAAGAATGGGTAGCGAAGGGGATGGAAAGGGCCATTCCAAAAACTATAAATTGATCAGTTTTATATGTAGTTAAATAGGGTCCTTCCAAGCCACCATCTGACTTCCTGGATCGCCTGAGAGACACGATGCATCATCATATGACACTAGATCCTGAATCTGATGTAAGAATACAGCAACTAGTAAATCTGTTTTGGGGCAGTCTACAGGGGACATTACACACAAACTTCAGAAGCTTCAGGGGGCAGATGGGAGAAACTTAGAGACCCTATTAAATGAAGCATGGAGAGTATTCAGTTGTCGAGAAGAGGGGTACAAGAAAGGAATGAGAAAGTTAGTAGCAATAGTAGAAGAAAGAAAGGGAAAACATGGGCGGGGACATCCCAGACAGGGACCATCCAGACAAGGCCCACCTAAGTTCGGTAAAGATCAGTGTGCTAATTGTAAGGAATTTGGTAATTGGAAGAACCAATGCCCAAAAAGAATGCAGGACAACCAGCAACAAAGACAACGCCAAGAAGGGGTTGTCGCACATGTGAAAGAAGACTGAAGAAGACCGGGGCACTCCACCCTAGCAGATTCACTGGTTATAATGAAGCTAGGGGAAAAAGAAAAGGAAATAGAATTTTTGGTGGACATGGAGGCAACATATTCGGTTTTAAATAAAGCTTTAATGCCAGTGGGGGATGATTATATTATGGTTCAAGGGGCAACTGGCCAATCTGAAAAAGCATATTTTTGCAAACCTTTAAAGTATAAACTGGGAAAGAAATGGGGTATTCACAAGTTTTTATACATGCCCAGATCTCCAAAAGCCCTTTTGGGAAGAGATCTGTTAGAACAGTTACGAGGAACCATTTCATTCAAAGATGGGGAAATTAGTCTGGAGATAATTGATCAACAATATGTTGAGGTATTAAGTTTAATGCTAACAACCACAGAGGCTGAGGGAGAGATTAGTGAAGAAATTATGAACCAGGTATTCCCTGGTGTATGGGCAACAAACATACCTGGAAGAGCTAAAAATGCACCCCTGATACAAATTAAGTTGAAAGAAGGGAAACAACCAGTCAGAGTTAAACAATATCCCCTTAAGAAAGAAGACAAGGAAGGAATCATGCAAAATGTAATAGAGCTTATGTCAAGTACGAGCAAGACTTGTGTTAGCTGAACAAGCTGAACATAGGCTGCAGTACAGCCCTGGAAAGGTGCCATGAGAAAGAGATCTGAAAGGCACAGCTGCGCCTCTGGGCTGTGAGAGAATGTCATGAGAAAGATGAGGAAGAACTGAGGAGGATCCATGAATGTGTGAGAGTGGAATGCAATAAAATGTAAACTGTAACTTGTGTGATTAACGAATAGATTAGTAATCAATAATATAAGCACTGTAACAGTATATAAACCACACACGCAGTAAAATAAATGGAGCTTGCTTATATCTCACATTGAGACTGCCGCTCGCTCTCTCTCGCCGCGAATTCTAACGTCAGAATCAGGCCAGTGATTGAAAATTTTTACAGCTAGGACTATTGAGAGGGTGGAAATCTGATTTCAACGCCCCCATTTTTACCAGTCTGCAAACCTGATGGGTCATATCGGGTGGTACAAGATTTAAGGGCAGTAAACAAAATAACTGAGGACCTCTATCCTGTGGTGTCAAACCCCTACACACTACTGAGTTAACACCTGAACTAACCTGGTTCACTGTTTTAGATTTGAAAGATGCCTTCTTTTGCCTCCCTCTCCATGAAGCCAGCCAGAAAATATTTGCATTCGAATGGGAAAATCCCAAAAGCGGACGCAAAACACAGCTCACTTGGACAGTGTTGCCTCAAAGATTCAAGAACACTCCCACCTTATTCGGGGATCAACTAGCAAAAGACCTGGAATCCTGGGAAGCCCCCTCTGAAGAAGGGAAGCTATTACAATACAGTGATGACATTCTAATAGCTACCTGGACAGAAGACTCTGGACAGTAAATTTACTAAATTTCCTGGGGCTCCAAGGGTACAGGGTGTCCTAGAAAAAGGCTCAAGGAGTAAAATCAATAGTAATCTACTTGGGTTATGAAATAACTGCTGGGCAGTGAACTCTGGAACAAGACTGGAATGAGGCCATTTGCCAAACCTCGAAACCCTGACCTGTAAAGGAGCTACGGACTTTCCTGGGGATGACGGGATGGTGTAGACTTTGGATCCTTAGTTATGGGGTCCTTGTAAAACCTTTGAATGAGCTCATCATAAAGGAAAGCAGAGATATTCAGTGGATGAAGGAGGCCATGAGGGCCTTCAAACAACTGAAGAATGCCCTAATGTCAGCTCCAGCTTTGGGACTTCCAGACGTGAGTAAACCATTCTTTCTGTTTTCCCATGAGAAACAGGGGATTGCTCTGGGAATACTAGCACAAGACCTGGGCCCATATCAAAGGGCAGTTGCTTATTTCTCTGAGCAACTAGATGCAGAAGCCAAAGGGTGGCTGGGGTGCCTCAGGGCTGTCGCAGCAGTCGTGCTAAACATCCAAGAGGCACTCAAGTTTACCTTGGGCCAGAAAATGACTGTGCTAGTGTCCCATACAGTGTCTGCAGTGCTGGAAGTAAAAGGCAGACACTAGTTCACCCCACAGAGGTTCCTAAAATACCAAGCCATCATGGGGGAGCAGGATGATGTGGAAATAGTGGTCACTAACATTGTCAACCCAGCTTCTTTCCTCAGTGGAAACAACGGGGAGCAGGTGCACCACGACTGCCTGGAAACTATTGAAGCCACATACTCCAGTCATCTGGATCTGAAGGATACCCCTTTAGACAATGCAGAGACCTGGTTTACCGATGGGAGCAGTTACGTCATCAGCGGACAGCGACATGCGGGGTATGCAGTCACCACCAGCAAAAAGGTAATAGAATCTGGACCCCTACCAATAAACACCTCCACCCAGAAAGCTGAAATAATTGCTTTAACCCATGCTTTGGAAATAGCAAAAGGAAAAAAGATAAACATATATACAGACTCAAGGTACACATTTGGAGTTGTACATGCACACAGAGCCATTTGGAAAGAGAGGGGACTGTTGAACTTGCAAGGAGAAAATAATCAAACATGCACAAGAGATAATCCGACTGTTGGAAGCAGTCTAGCTACCTGAAAAAGTAGCAATCATGCACATTAAGGCACACCAGAAAATGAACTCAGAATTGGAAGAAGGAAATGATCTGGCAGACAGAGAGGCAAAAGAAGCAGCAAAAGGTGAGGTGACAACTGAAGGGGCTTTAATTCCAGATGGCCAAATCTCCCTAGAAGGTAAATCAACTTATAATAAAGAGGACAGAAAACTAATTGAAGATCAGGATGAATCATATAATGAAGAGGGTTGGGCTATTACTGCACAGGGGAGGTTGGTCATTCCCTCTCATTTAGTTTGGGCATTAGTGAGAGAAGAACACCAAAAGACACATTGGGGAATAGACGCCCTACACAAATATTTAATTGAAAAAATTATTGCTGGAAATTTATATGCTACCATCACACAGGTAACCCGACAGTGTGACCTTTGCCTCCAGACTAGCCCTAAAAATATCCCCAAACCAAAATTGGGCCAAATTGGGAAAGGGAATGCGCCTGGACAGCAGTGGCAAATTGATTTTTTGGAACTCCCAAGAAAAGGGGGGTATCGGTACTTGTTGGTATTAACAGATACCTTTTCAGGATGGCCAGAAGCCTTTCCCTCTAGGACTGCCAAAGCCCGGGAGGTAACCAAGGTATTGTTGCAACAAATAATACCACGCTTTGGAGTTCCAGCCACGATGTCCTCAAATAGAGGACCACATTTCATTTCAAAGGTGGTACAACAAGTTAGCCATCATTTGGGCATAGATTGGGAGCTTCACACCCCATACCACCTGCAGTCAAGTGGTCAGGTCGAGAAAATGAACCACCTAATCAAACAGCAAATTGTAAGATTGGGGCAAGAAGCCAATTTAACATGGCCCCAATCTCTTCCACTTGCATTATTATGAATTTGAACTAAACCCAGAACCAAAGAAAAACGAAGTCCTTTTGAAATGCTCTATGGGAGACCATACAGAGTACAGAAAGGATTATCCACCCAAGTTGGGGAGGAAACACTGACTGCCTATATGGTGGCCTTGAGTAAGGAGCTCAGGAAAATTGAAAAGTATGTGGCTGGAACTCGGAGTCGGGGCCTAGACAGTCCAGTACACAACATTCAACCTGGAGATTATGTCTATGTTAAATCTCTTACAGAGAAAACTTTGGAGCCACAGTAAGAAGGACCGTTTCAAGTACTCCATACCACATTCACTGTGATCAAAATCAAAGAACAGAATGCCTGGATTCATCATACTCAAATGAAGAAGGCTCCAGAGACCCCTTGGAAAGTGGCTTCTAATGATGATGAACGGAAATTGAAATTTACCCAGGTAAAATGAATTCAATTAGAAAATTTATACTCATTGCTGTTCTCACAATTATAACTATACTTCAAGGAAAAGGAGGTACTTTTAGCCAGGGCGATACTGAATGGCCTTGGTCACAAACCCTCATAGGGCAATCCAGCTTTCAGGGAGACTACCCTAGAGACAGCTGTCCGAATTTAGCTGTAACTGTATGTCCTAGGTTGCAATATTGATGTAGTTAAGTATTCTATTACCACCAGCTGTGGGCCATTAGCTGCTATCACCCACTCCGGATGACAGGCAATGGGCCATCCGTTAGCTATCATCACTTGCTAATGACCCACCCCGCATGACAGGCAATGGGCCATCAGGGACCCACCGTGTGACTCATGGACTTATCTCATCCCATTGTGAGATGCTCTGCCCAGGACGGAGGAGCCAGGTGTTCCCATGTGGATATAACCTGGCCTTGGAACCGCCTGAGTTAGCCCTGTCTACTGGGTTCCCAGAGGATCAGAGCTACTGCTGGATCTTCAGCTGGAGACTAGACCTTCACAGGATCACCACTTCAACTGGACTACTTCAGTTGGACTGCTACTACCACCCTAACAGGGTGTTAGGTTGTATCTGACTTTGTCAGTGCTTTTCCTTGTATTATTTCACTTATTTTTAATTTCAATCTTGACTTGTGATCTCCCACCGGTTTGTTTTCAAACCATCACATATTTTGGCGCCCAACGTGGGGCTCGACCTGGGGAAACTCAGAAAATCTTATCACCATGATGCTCAGCCTGTCTATGTGGGTAATGTATCTTACCCTTTATATTTTCCCTCAAATGGGAAACTATCTACCCGTTGCATTGCTCCTGTTGCGACCAGGGAATGGCATGAGAATTGCTGTATTGGTTTATTATGCCTATTGCATGGTAACGTGTGAGGCGATGAATGCCATTCGGAATATATACTCGACTTTGTCTGCCTGGCCTAACCTGAGCTGCTTCGTCTGGGACCTCCTCAGCAATCGCACCCAGCCTCTGGGGTTAGGAGGAGAGAGTGGTTTCTTCCAGCATTTCAGGCCAGGCACAGCCATCTTTGACAACATTGAGTTCTCTCTGGATGCTAGGGATGGCATAATGTTTTTGTCAGTTCTATTCTCTTTGACCAGCACTGTGTACCTCATGCTGAGAAACAGAACAATACTTGGTGTTGTACAGCGTCTTCTCGAAGAGGAGGAGAAAAGAAACAAGTCAGCAGGCACCACGTCCACGCAAACTGCTACCAAGAGGAAAGGAACCAAACAAGCAGTCAATGTCTCAACACAAACCATTGCCGAATCAGAACAGCCAAAGCCAGTAGCGGTTGCCCCCGTCCAGAAAAAGAAATCAAAGAGCAAATCAGTCCGCACAGCGACTGATGAGGATGCGGCAGGACCATCTCACCAAGCAGAAGAGACAGAGCCAGAAATCATCACTCGCTCTCTATCCCTGGGGGAGCTGCGGGACCTACGGAGGGAATTCACCAGGCAGGCGAATGAGTCTATCTTGACCTGGCTGCTCCGCATCTGGGACGCCGCAGCTAATGACACCATTCTGGACGGAAGTGAGGCCAGGCAACTGGGATCCCTGTCCCAGGATGTGGTCATTGACCAGGGGATTGGGAAAACCCAGGAAATTCTCAGCCTCTGGCGGCGATTGCTGGCAAGTGTACGGGACAGATATCTCTGCAAAGAAGACCTCCAGATGCACCAAAGAAAATGGAACACAATAGAACAAGGTATCCGATGCCTGAGGGAATTGGCCGTGCTAGAGATCATTTTCTCGGACAACGAGAGATTCCCCAAGAGCCCAGATAATGTCCGGTGCACTTCACAAATGTGGCTAAGATTCGCGCGGCTCGGACCAGAGATATACTCTCGTTACCTGGCAACATTGCAGTGGAGGGAAGGCGAAGACCAGGTGGGCGTGTTGACAAACAAACTGAGAATTTATGAGGACACTGTCACCGCTCCACTACGGACCCAGGTCTCATCGGTAGAAACAAACCTGGCCGAGCAAGTCCGGAGCTTAATTGAAGAGAGCCACCAGAAACTAAAGAAAGAGCTCAAAGAAGGATTTTTTCATGCCACACCGAAACCAACCAGAGTCTCTGCCATCAGGAGCAGACGTACTCCAGCCAGGGAAAGAAAACAAACTCCACGACGTGACCTCTGGTTTTTCCTTCAAGAGCATGGGGAAGACATGAGGAAGTGGGATAGGAAACCCACCTCCACCTTAGCAGCCCGGGTACGTGAATTGAAAACAGAAACATCCACTTCAGGAGGCTCATCTAGGTACAACACTGCCCCAGTCTCTTGTGGACAGAACCCCCGACAGAATGGAAAGGATAATATGACTGATCCTCTTGAAGGAACCTCAGGAACACATTTACGGGAGAAGAACATCGTGCACCAAAAACAGGATTAGAGGAGCCCTGCCTCTAGCCAGGTAGAGGAAAGGGATAATCGGATCTATTGGACTGTGTGGATCCGATGGCCTGGCACGTCTGACCCACAAAGATACACGGCTTTGGTTGACACCGGCGCTCAGTGCACCCTGATGCCATCCAGGTATGTGGGGACCGAATCCATTTCCATTTCTGGGGTGACAGGAGGATCCCAGCAGCTGACTGTATTGGAAGCTGAAGTGAGTTTAACTGGGAACGAGTGGCAGAAACACCCCATTGTGACTGGTCCAGATGCCCCGTGCATCCTCGGCATAGATTATCTCAGGAGTGGATATTTCAAAGACCCAAAGGGACATCGCTGGGCTTTTGGGATAGCAGCCGTAGAGACGGAAGACATAAGACAACTGAATACCCTGCCCGGTCTCTCAGATAACCCGTCTGCTGTAGGACTACTGAGAATTGAAGAACAGCGGGTACCAATTGCTACAGCAACAGTGCACCGCCGGCAATACCGCACTGACAGAGACTCTGTGGCCCCCATCCATAAGATGATTCGGGATCTGGAGAGCCAAGGGGTGGTCAGCAAGGCTCACTCACCCTTTAACAGCCCCATATGGCCAGTGCGTAAGTCCAGTGAAGAATGGAGACTGACAGTGGATTACCGTGGCCTGAATGAAGTCACACCACCACTGAGTGCTGCTGTACCGGACATGTTGGAACTTCAGTACGAGCTGGAATCCAAGGCAGCAAAGTGGTATGCGACCATTGATATTGCCAATGCCTTTTTCTCCATTCCTCTGGCAGCAGAGTGCAGGCCTCAGTTTGCTTTCACCTGGAGAGGTGTGCAGTACACCTGGAACCGACTGCCCCAGGGGTGGAAGCACAGTCCCACCATCTGCCATGGACTGATCCAGGCTGCACTGGAGAAGGGTGAGGCTCCAGAACATCTGCAGTATATCGATGACATCATTGTGTGGGGTGACACAGCAACGGAAGTATTTGGGAAAGGAGAGAAAATCATCAGAATTCTCCTAGAAGCCGGCTTTGCCATCAAGAAGAGTAAAGTCAAGGGACCTGCCCGAGAGATCCAGTTCCTGGGAGTAAAGTGGCAAGACGGACGGCGTCAGATTCCTTCTGAGGTCATCAATAAGATCATCGCGATGTCTCCACCAACCAACAAGAAGGAGACGCAAGCTTCCCTAGGTGCCATAGGCTTTTGGAGAATGCACATCCCTGAGTACAGCCAGATCGTGAGTCCTCTCTACCTCATAACCCGCAAGAAGAACGATTTCCGCTGGGGCCCTGAACAGCAGCAAGCCTTCACCCAGATCAAACAGGAGATTGCTCATGCGGTAGCCCTGGGACCAGTCAGGACAGGACCAGAGGTAAAGAATGTGCTTTACTCTGCAGCCGGGAGCCATGGTCTGTCCTGGAGCCTTTGGCAGAAGGTGCCTGGCGAGACCCGAGGTCGACCACTGGGATTCTGGAGCCGAAGTTACAGAGGGTCTGAAGTCAACTACACTCCCACCGAGAAAGAAATCTTGGCAGCTTACGAAGGAGTCCAAGCCGCCTCAGAGGTGATCGGCACAGAAACACAACTTCTCCTTGCACCCCGACTGCCAGTGCTGGGGTGGATGTTCAAGGGAAGGGTTCCCTCTACCCACCATGCCACTGATGCCACGTGGAGCAAATGGATTGCCCTCATCACATAGCGCGCCCGTATTGGAAACCCAAATCGCCCTGGGATTCTGGAAATTATAACAAACTGGCCTGAAGGTGAGACTTTTAAATTATCTTCAGAAGATGCAGAGGAGCAAGTAGCACGTGCCGAGGAAGCACCCCCATATAATGAACTGCCAGAGAGTGAAAGACGCTATGCCCTCTTCACCGATGGTTCCTGCCGAATTGTAGGCGCAGATAGGAGATGGAAAGCTGCAGTATGGAGCCCCACACGACAAGCTGTACAGGCTACTGAGGGACAAGGTGGATCGAGCCAGGTCGCGGAGCTTAAAGCCATCCAACTGGCTTTGGATATTGCCGAACGAGAGAAATGGCCAAGGCTCTATCTCTACACCGACTCTTGGATGGTAGCCAATGCACTGTGGGGATGGTTAGATCGCTGGAGAAAGGCTAACTGGCAGCGCAGAGGAAAACCCATCTGGGCCGCTGAGATTTGGCAGGACATTGCTGCCCGGGCAGAAAAGCTGACTGTGAAAGTTCGACACGTGGATGCACATGTACCCAAGAGTCGGGCTAATGAAGAGCATCGTAACAACGAGCAGGTGGACCGAGCTGCCAAGGTGGAAGTGTCACAGGTGGATCTGGACTGGCAGCACAAAGGAGAATTATTTCTAGCTCGTTGGGCCCATGATGCCTCTGGTCATCAAGGGAGAGATGCGACATACAGGTGGGCTCGTGATCGAGGGGTGGACTTGACCATGGACAACATCTCACAGGTCATCCACAGCTGTGAGACTTGCGCTGCAATCAAACAGGCCAAGCGGGTGAAGCCTCTGTGGTATGGTGGACGATGGTCAAAGTACAGGTATGGGGAAGTATGGCAAGTTGACTACATCACACTTCCCCAAACCCGCCAAGGAAAGCGCTACGTGCTGACCATGGTGGAAGCAACCACAGGATGGTTAGAGACCTACCCTGTGCCTCATGCTACTGCCCAGAACACCATCTTGGGTCTGGAAAAGCAAGTCCTGTGGAGACATGGTACCCCTGAGAGAATCGAGTCTGACAATGGAACCCATTTCAAGAATGGCCTCATAAGCACCTGGGCTAGAGAACACGGAATTGAATGGATATACCACATCCCCTATCACGCACCAGCTGCCGGGAAAGTTGAACGGTGCAACGGACTACTGAAGACAACTTTGAAGGCACTTGGCGGGGGACCCTTCAAAAATTGGGAACTGAACTTAGCAAAGGCCACCTGGATGGTTAACACAAGGGGTTCTATCAATCGAGCCGGTCCTGCCGAGTCCGAACCTTTGCACACAGTGGATGGAGATAAAGTTCCTGTGGTACACGTAAGAGGTTTTTTAGGAAAGACTGTTTGGATTAGTCCCACCTCAGGCAAAGGCAAACCCATCCGTGGAGTGGTTTTTGCCCAAGGACCTGGTTATACTTGGTGGGTGATGCAGGCAGATGGAGAAACCCGTTGTGTCCCACAAGGAGACCTTATCTTAAGTGAGAACTGTGTAGTTGGTAATAGAATAAGGGGTGGATAATGTCCTAGGTTGCAATATTGACGTAGTTAAGTATTCTATTACCACCAGCTGTGGGCCATTAGCTGCTATCACCCACTCCGGATGACAGGCAATGGGCCATCCGTTAGCTATCATCACTTGCTAATGACCCACCCCGCATGACAGGCAATGGGCCATCAGGGACCCACCGTGTGACTCATGGACTTATCTCATCCCATTGTGAGATGCTCTGCCCAGGAGGGAGGAGCCAGGTGTTCCCATGTGGATATAACCTGGCCTTGGAACCGCCTGAGTTAGCCCTGTCTACTGGGTTCCCAGAGGATCAGAGCTACTGCTGGATCTTCAGCTGGAGACTAGACCTTCACAGAATCACCACTTCAACTGGACTACTTCAGTTGGACTGCTACTACCACCCTAACAGGGTGTTAGGTTGTATCTGACTTTGTCAGTGCTTTTCCTTGTATTATTTCACTTATTTTTAATTTCAATCTTGACTTGTGATCTCCCACTGGTTTGTTTTCAAACCAAGACACTGTAATACATGATGATGAAATTTACCATCCGTCTGAATGGGTTTTGAATCAGGATGAGTGGATCATGACCCTGCCTGGTGTCATTAATGAAAAAATCCATGTGTGATGCAGGAAAATCGAACCTGGTTTTCAATGTGAAATAGCCTTTTCTATTACAGTTCTTGCAATTTTTCTGATTTCAATTTGGCATCCAAAGTTCACTCTGGCATTTCAAAAGAAATATGTCCTACTGAGGATTAGAATTGTGTTAAACAAGATGTGTTTGCCTTGTGTTGTCACCAGAAATTTACTAGTAACAATACTTCCGGTGACCCAAGAGACATTAATGTCGAAATTACCAAGTCTTGTAAAGAAGAGAAAAGTAACTGGTAGTTTAATCTTACTATGGTTAATCCTTTTTATGTAGTGTGTAATTGGAGACCTGAACCTGACCCAAAGACTCAACCAATACTCTTAGGTTTAACTCAGAAATTCAAAATGAATGTGATAGCCAGATCAAAACAAGATTCCTCCCAAATAAACACTCCTATTCCTCCTAAACTAACACTTCAACCAAAAATTTATAGAGTTGGGCCATATGTAATAAGGAACATGGGCCAACAACAATTGTTGTTTAACCCAGAATAGTCTCTTAAGTGTGTAGAATTACTGATGCAAATTAATGTTTCTGAAATTCAACCACCTTGCTCCTCTCTTTTAAAGACATCTTTTCAAGGCTGGACAACATGGTTACGGAGGCAAGAACTCTTCAAGAGCAGAACATGAAGAGATTTAACTGGAGTGTTGGGAACAGGATTGGGTGTTTTAAATGAGATTGATTCAGAGATATTAATAAATAAATTGGCCACCACAACCAGTGGCCTAACAAGACTAAAACAACCTTTACAATCTTCCTTATTAGCATTAGGAAATGGTCAGTGGCAAATTTCAAAGGTGTTTCCAGATTTCGCAAAGGCCAACAATCAGGATCATAAACTAACAATAGATGCATTTGGAGCAGTTCAAGATAATGTATCCCTAGCTCTTAGTTGCATACAAGCACAATTATGGATGCAATCAGCAGCTTCTTTAATTATAAGAGAAGAAAATGAAAGTGTTTTCCCTATTGAAGTTCGAAAATCTGTTTGGGATAATGCCACTGAGCTGGAAAAGAAGCTCCAATCTTGGCGGACTTTAGTAAACTTCACCTATAACCCAATTACTAACACAGCTACAGCCTTTGTACTTACTATATGCAATGCCACAATTTATGTAAAACACCCCATTGTTCCTTTAGGATTAAACCATGATGGAGCAGTGCTTTACCCTTCTGAACAGAGTATGGGCCCGGATGGTTGATAAGAAATGGCAAACTGTAAATTTAGAATCTTGCATTACAAGAGAACAACAAGGGTTTATCTGTGAGAGTAACACAATCAATGCCAAAGACATATGTCTAGATGTTGAGCAAAGCATTTGCCACTTTGAAGTTCACCTGAATACTAATCAAAGAACAGTATTTGTATATATTGGTCAGGGTTGTGTTTGCTTAAAAACAATGTGTGTTTTTATAGAAATAGATAATGATAACATTACCTTGGATGTTAAAAATCATTCTAATTTTTGTATTTGTAATTTTGTGAAGATCATTAGGTGTGACTTTTTGTATTTGGCACCAGTTGTATCTCATCAATTGATAAAGTCCAATTACAAAATGTATCATGAATTATCATCAACACCTATTGGGATGAACCTTACATTAGTAAGACAATTAGTAGAGCATCAAGACACAATTAATATCCTAAAAGGAATTCAAAAAAGTGATAGAGAAGAAATAAGCAGAGTCTTACAAAGAGCAAGACAGGATGCGGATCATCACTGGTGGGACATGCTTTTTGGATGGTCACCCACTGCAACTGGTATCCTTAATACATTATGTCACCCCATAATTGTTTTACTAATTCTGGTAGGTATTTGTTGCGGTTTTGGAGGATGTTGCAGCAGACTTTACCCTAGAGCTTCTCTACCCGGCCCAGTTCAGCGCCTCAGTGCTCCAAACCCTCTGTCCCAGGGCTGGACACTGCGCTCTCACTGGCCGGGGAGCCATAAGGCTAGCTCTGGTTCGTCTGCTTCCACAACCGGCGGTGATAAAGGAGGCGAGGAGGGTCTATGCGTTGTGTCCATGGAAGATGTTTATTCGCATGGTGCAGCAGAGGCCAACGACCTCCCCGAGGCAGAGATGCCTCGAGGGCGAAGGCCTCACATGCACAGCCACATGTGGAGCATAGACACACGTGGAGCATAGACAGCAAGATGGCGGAGGGTAAGGGGTTTTATAGGGAAACAGAGAGGGGCAGGGACAGCACACAGGCCCAGTGACCTCTGGGCACAGGGGAGGTACAGGGGCGGAGTTAGGAGTACAGGAACCAATAGGGGAAACCCGAGGGAGTGGCCAGGGCCACGTGGGGTTAGGGTACAGGAACCAATAGGGAAAACTGGGGGCGTGGCTAGGACTATGTGGAGTAGGGAAGGCAGGACAATAGGTGACAAGTACAGTCGTTAAGAAAGGGGTGTGGGCAACTTGCAGCCATTATCACAATAGGTATTAGCCTTGCGTTATCTGTTATGTTACTTACTTGGAATTATAGGATGTTAAAAAGTTGTCCATTTTAACCACTTTATCGAAAGTACGTGGAAAGGCATTGAGAGATGCCTATCGCAGAAGCTTGTGTATTGGTTTGAAAACAAACCAGTGGGAGATCGCAAGTCAGGATTAAAATTTAATAGGAAAAATTAAAAATAAGTGAAATAATACAAGAAAAAGCACTGGCAAAGTCAGATACAACCTGACACCCTGTTAGTTAGGGTTGTGGTAGCAGTCCAAATGAAGTAGTTCAGTTGAAGTGGTGATCCTATGGAAGGTCAAGTCTCCAGCTGAAGGTCCAGTGGTAGCTCTTATCCTCTGGGAACCCAGTAGACAAGGCTAACTTAGGCAGTTCTAAGGCCAGGTTATATCTAGGTGGGAATGCTTGGCTCCTCCCTCCTGGGCGGAGCATCTCACAATAGGATGAGATAAGTCCATGAGTCATGCAGTGGTTTCTTGATGGGCCATTGTCTGTTATCAGGGGTGGGTCATAGCAGGAGATAACAGCTAATGGCCCACAGCTGGTGGTAATAGAATACTTAAATACATCTATATTGTAACCTAGGACACTTGTTAGAATAAGAATCCATTCATTAGTAAAAGAATTTACTAATTTTATAGAAAAGGGGGGACTGATTTAGGGGGACTAGAAGTTACTAATTTACGGGAACTAGAAGCTGAATAATAACCTTCTGGAACTGATTTAGAAGGCCAGAGGTTGGATAATGATTTACTAAGAGCTGCTTGCTGAAGACAATGTATCATTTACTTAATGATTTTGTGCCTACCTAGTAACGGGGAGGATACAGAGAAGAAAGCCAAATAATTGAGAAAAATTACTGAGTGTGACTGAACATCCTTCTCTCAGACCCCAGAACTGGTACAAGTTAGTTCTAAGGTTTGGATTTGGACCAAGAACCAAGAGAGCATGCGCAAGGAGACAAGGTGAAGAGTTCATCCTGAGGAAGACTACTGACTTTCTCCCTCATTTATCTTCGGGACCCTCACCCACAATTAATCCATGACACTGCGCTTGTGCAAGCATATTTAAATGAACTTTGAATTCTTATAATACGAAGTGGGGATAAGTAATGAATATGTATAGGGGCTTTGTGTAACTTCATGCATATGTCACCTGTAATCTAATATGAACCTAGTGAAGTGCTGCTGACGGTGTGCATGCCTTTGGAGGAGCTACCCCCCATGCACCCCAGCTGGAATAAACACATACCTATTTCATAACTAATCCATGACTTAATATGAAGTTTAACAAGGTCAATTCTGGATTCTGCACCTGGGATGGGGCAATCCTAGAAACACGTAGAGACTGAGGAACGAGATGTTGGAGAGCCAGAAGAGTAACCAGGGGGCCTGTCCCTTCATTCAGGAAGGTGGGGGTGATTGGGTCCCTTGAAGAGTCAGAGAACACTCATGCAGAGCCTCTTTCTCTTTTCATTCTTGCCGGGCTGCAAAGAAAGTTGCTTCTCTGAGCTAAGGGCAAATTTCACAAATACCTAGCTGTAGCTCCAAGGTGAGACTGGCAGGGTCAGGACTGCCAGTTTCAGTGACTGTCAGGACCGCTTCTTCACCCCTCTTCCCCCACCCCCTGTACCCTCAGATGATTGGCTCTGTATCTCTATATCTAGGAGAACCTAGAGTCTCTCTTCCTCTTTCACTCCTGGACCCCTTCAGAAATAAACCTCTGGAATATTCAGTTGATTGAGCACTCTGGGTTCTTTGTCTCTGGTAATGCATGAGCTATCCAGCTCCCTGGGTCAGTGTGTGTTTGTGCCTTCCACCGACTCGGGTGTGAGAGGGTCTTCCTGCAGAGCACCAAGGAAATGCTGGCCGAAGTGATCTCTCAAAAGCCATAGAAACACTTTCAGTAAACGCGTAGGCCTAGTCCACTCCACCACCTCCCTTCTGCATTAGCCATCTTGGGGGATTTCTTTGTTCCTGAGGAGTTCATGGTATTAAACATCTATGTATCTAGTGTTTATTACTGTTATCTTGGTTGTTGCTATTTGGTTTTATAGTAAAGTGGTTTTTTGGTTTTTTTTTACTTATATCTTCTCACATTCATCTCTCCTCATCGTAAGCCAAATCATTGGCATTGATGTCAACGAAAGAAGGAAAACAGTGCATCAGGTGACTCCCCAACTCTGGCAATATGGAGATCGTCCTTTTTCCTCCCCACCGACCTGCACCTCAGCCATGGAAAGACCATCCAAGACTGTAGACAGACTCAAAAGATTTGAGCAATTAGAGAGGAAATGTCCCATGCTCCCACTAGTACAGACCAGTCTCTGCTATTGGGAGCAAGAGCCTCCCTGCTCGAGAGAGAGGGTCCACACCATGAGGTAACCTGTGCTTTTACCTGCATGGCCACGGAGAGGACATGAGGAAGTGGGATGGAAACCCTACATCTGCTCTGGCAGCATGGATACATGAGTCGAAAGGAAGGACAACCACTGCAGAAAATTCCTCAGGGATAAATGCTGCTGCAGTTTCCAGTGGGCAAGTCCTCAGACAGAATAGGAGGGCTGATGTTACTTCTGATCCTCTTGAAGGGACCTCCAGGTCATATTTACAAAAAGTGAGTGAGTACTATGACCAGAACTAGAGGAGCCCTGCCTCTAGCCAGGTGGAGGAAAAGGACAATTGGATCTAATGGACTGTGTGGATCCAATGGCCTGGCACATCAGACCCACAAGAGTAAAAGGCTTTAGTTGACACCAGTGCACAATGTACCCTGATGCCATCGAGATATGTAGGGGCAGAATCCATTTCTATTTCTGGGGTGACAGGGGGATCCCAACACCTGACTGTACTGGAAGCTGAAGTGAACTTGCCTGGGAACAAATGGCAAAGAAACTCCATTGTGACTGGCCTAGATGCCCCATGTATCCCTGGCAGATATTACCTCAGGAGAGGGTATTTCAAGGACCTGAAAGGGCATCGTTGGGCTCTGGGGATAGCTGCTGTGGAGACAGAGGGCTGAATACCTTGCCTGGTCTCTCAGAGGATCCTTTTGCTGTGGGACTGCCAAGGGTCAAAGAACAACAGGTACCCATCGCTACCACAACAGTGCACCGTTGACAATATCGCACCAACTGGGACTCTATGACCCCCATTCATAAAATGATTCATGAACTGGAGAGCCAGGGAGTGGTCAGCAAGTGTCACTCAGCCTTTAATAGTCCTATATGGCCAGTGCGTAAGTCCAATGGAGCGTGGAAACTGGCAGTAGACTATTGTGTCCTGAACGAAATCACAGCACCACTGAGTGCTGCTGTGCTGGACATGCTGGAACTTCAGTATGAACTGAAGTCCAATGCAGCAAAGTGGTGCCACCATTGACATTGCCAATGCATTTTTCTCCATTCTTTTAGCAGCAGAGTGTAGGCCACAGTTTGCTTTCATCTGGAGGGGCATTCAATACACCTGAAATTGACAGCCCAAGGTGTGGAAGCACAGCCCTACTATTTGCCATGGACTGATCTAGACTGCACTGGAAAAGGGTGAGGCTCCAGAACACTTGCAATACATTGATGACATCATTGTGGGGGGCAACACGGCAGAGGAAGTTTTTGTGAAGGGGGAGAAGATGATCCAGATTCTTCTGAAGGCCAGTTTTGCAATAAAGGAAAGTAAGGTCAAAGGACGTGCCCAGGAAATTCAATTTTGAGGAGTAAAATGGCAAGATGGATGTCATTAGATTCCAATGGATGTGGTCAACAAGATAGCTGATATGTCCCCACTGACCAGCAAGAAGGAAACAGAAGCTTTCCTAGGTGCTGAGGGTTTTTGGAGGATGCATATTCCAGATTACAGTCAGATTGCAAGCCCTCTCTATATGACATGGAAGAAGAATGATTTTAAGTGTGGTCCTGAACAAGGTTTTGAACTAATTAAAAGGGAGATTTTTTATGCAGCAGCCCTTGGGCCAGTCAGGACAGGACAAGATGGGAAAAATGTGCTCTACACCACATCTGGGGAGAATGGTCCTTCCTGGAATCTCTGGCAAAAATTACCCGGGGAGACCTGAGGATGACCACTGGTGTTGTAGAGTCGGAGATACAAATGGAATGGGGAAACACGATGTGTATCTCAAGGGGATTTGATTTTTGGGTGAGAACAGTCTGTAATGTTGAATTGTATAATATTGGTTGCTGAATGACATTGCCACTCTGTGCCATAACTACCATGGACAATGAGGATGGACTGCTTCAGATACACCCATTGTGAGCTCCTGATGCAGCTTGCAATGAGCTGACAGCACACCAGCCCTCCTGCCCTGGAAGACATCAAGGATAGATAGGACCCATAGCCAGAGATGAAATGAACTCAACTGACATCTTGGAGGGATGGCCATTGACTATGGAAATGATACCTGTGTGTATATAAATATATACATAGAGAGAGAGAGAAAGAGTTGGAAGGTGGTAATGACCTGGTTCTGGCCAGGTTAGGGTTAATTTTTGCAGTAGCCAGGAGAGAGCATTGCTTGGACCTAGAGGTTATTCTATACCACCTTGTTGGGGAAGATGAAATAGGATGGTTACTGAAGGTAATCCCTTCTTGATAGAACAATGCCCTCTGCCCAGGCAAATCCAAAGGTCAGAAGCAGACCCTGCCTGCCTGGTGGAGATCCCAAAAAGCAGGTTTTTTAAGGTTTGAAACATCACCCCATATGGTAATGTGATGATTCTTATAGGTTGTATGTAAATGCTGTAGGGTTTGTAGCTTGTCTTTGATTGGTTAAAGGGAATTAGAATATTCAACAGAGAAGACGATTTATTGCATTGTAAACAGCAAATCGCCCTCTTTTACTCTCTTCTTTCTGCTCTTTTTCTCTCCCTCTCTCTCTCCCTTTCCACTGGCCTGTTTTGAGCTGCGTCTTGCAGCTCAACAGGCTTCTCACACCCAAGCTATTTCACAATAAACCCTCATGCTCTGAAGCTCATCTTTGGAGATCTCTTGTCTCTATTTTTACCCCCATAGCTAAACCCCACGGAGTTCCTTCCTTACACCACCTCATGTCATTTCCAGAGGTTGTAGAAAGGGACTCTTGCAGGGAGAAGGGGTTCCTTCTGGTTGAGCAAGTGTGGCAGATTGAGCGGTGGGGCAACGCTGGTTCTGAGCTGTTAGGAGCTGTTTGGGTAACACTGGTCATGAGCCACAGGCAATGGTGGAGTTGTGGCTAGCGCAGGTCTTTCCCATGAGAATTCTTTTTTTGTTTTATAAATAAAGTTTGGATGTTATTAAAAACAGTGTCCCAAGATCTGGACGGTGCAGGCCTGGCCAATCAGGCCTAGGGGGAGGTGTCTGACTGACCAATCTGGGTGACTTTTGAAAACTCTATATATATGATGAAATCAAAACAATAAAGGTCTTTCCTCCTTGCCACTGAGAACTGACCTCTTTACTCTGCTAGCTGCTCAACAGCGACATCTGGTGACCACCGACATGTACTGCGCGCAGTTGCAGGCACGCGGCAGTCTTGCCCCCGGGCCCGGATCTCCCCCCTGCCTGCCCTGAGGCATGGCTGATTCTGATACGGACATGGACCCCCCGTTCCTGCGGATGGGCTCTTGCAGGCCTTTCTGGAGGTCTCTGAGGATGGCCCCGCGTCCGATCAGTTGGCGCGGGTCGCTCGGGCCTTGTTGGAGTGGGTCGCGGGCCACATGTCCCGGGCCGTTTGGGATGTGGCGCTGGACTGTGAGTTTTGGTTCGTGGTCGGCCGTGCTCTGGCCATGGAGTGGATGCGGGGAGACAGGTCTACGGTCTGCTTCCATGGGGTTTGGAGAGACATTTGGGATGCTTTGGAAGGGCAGGCGTTCTGTGACTCGCAGCTATGGGCTTCTACAGACGTGGGATCCCTGCTCTCGGCCGTGGGGCAGAGCGTGAAGGATGCGCCGACCCAGATGGATTCTGACGTCCCGTCCCTGGCGGCGGATGCTGCCGCGAGGCCTCAGTATGTTTCTCCAGCTGATCTACCTAAGCGCACTTATGTCCACCCGACGGAGCAGCTGGCCGGGTTGTTGCAGAATGGAGGGCCGTGGGTCGGCTCTGACGCGGCCGCCACGCAGGTTCCCCCACCCTTGCCGCCGCAGAGTGCGCAGCCTCAGAACCCCCCCCTCCCCTGCGGAATGGCGCCGGGCTGCACCTCCCCCATGGGCAGCCGGGATGCGCGGCTGGGGCTGGCGGGGTGGGGGTGGGAAGTGCTGCGGAGGACTGGGAGTCGCAGCTGCTCGCTCTGGCTGCTTGCCAGCCGCTTGCAGCTGCGGGGGTTCCGGTTCCCGATCTGCCGGTGGTTTCGGCCGGCGCGCGGGTTTCCGCGCAGGCAGCGGCTGGCTCGGGAGAGGCCGGCGTTTTGCCGGGCACGGCTGGCGCGGCACTGGCGCAGCCCCAGGCTGCGGTGGCCGCGGGTGCGGCCGATTCCGTGGCGTCGGGGCCGTGCGAGCTGACGCCGGCTCGGCAGCTGGCTGCGGCTGGTGTCTCGCGGTCGGGGTCGTTCCCTGGGGCGGTCGTGGAGCCGGAAGGGCAGCCGCCAGCGGGCGGCGCTTCCGCTGCAGGGACTTTGCTTGGCGTTCCCGCGAGTGCGGGGCAAGCCCGGCTCCCCTGCGGCTCGGCGGACGCGGCGGTCTTTCCTCCGCTTTCGTTTTTCCATGATTTACTGGCCGAAGTGACTGAAATTCGGCAGCGGATGGAGGTCTGCTCCTGCAAGCCCCACGGTCCATGTGGGGCTGGCCCGGGAGTCCATCCCCCAGGTCCCCGGATGGGGTCTGGACTTCCTGGCGGCCCGGCGGCCGGTCTGGTGCCGGCGGCGCGGGGGCGCTTTGGCCCTGGGCAGGTGCCGGTTCCTCTGCCGGGTTCTGTGGCAAGTGAGGCCCTGGCGCAGTGTACTGGCGCTGTGCCGGCGGGCTTGGCAAGCGCGCCTGGTGGCATGCTGGTGACGCCGCCGTCTCCCTGCCCCTCCCCCATCCCAGTCACTGCACAGTTTCTTAGCGCGGACGCTGCCTCCGGCCAGTCTCTGTCCTTTGTGGTGGGCAGTGCTGGTTGCAAGCCCTGCTCAGACGACTCAGACAGTGATGAGGAAGGTATTCTTCCTCCTGGGCGGAGGCTCGCGCGGGCGACAAAAAAGAAAAGGCATTGGGCTCTGACTAACCCTTGGAGATGCCGCAATGGCGTGGGGATTTTTCGCCCGCCTGACTCCCTGCAGTTCTGGGAATCAGTCAAGCAGGGTGCGCTGGAGGCAGGAGACTGGGGCCTTATAGAAAGGATTGGATTGCCCAAACAGAGGGAGGGGTGCAAACCTGCTGTGGCAGGTTCGGATGGTGGTGGCTTCCCACAAGGGGGTGTTCAGGCTTTTCCAGTGTATGTGCCTGGCCCAGATGCCATGGACACAAGGAACAGCCAATCCACCATCGCATGGCGGTTCACAAATGATTTGGCAACCAAGGTAGCAACATTTGGTTTGTCTTCTCCAGTCGTGATGCAACTTCTTAGAGTGATAAATAGTGATTTGCTTGCTCCATTTGATATTATGTATCTGGCTCAGGTGCTGTTTCACCCCATGCAGTACGGTGCCTTTGAGGACAATTGGAAAGCACTGGTTGAGGATCAGCTGAAGAAAAATGCGTCCTTGCCTGCCGAGGACCCTAGGCGCATGGTTGGGGCTGATGTCCTCATGGGTAAGGGACCCTTTACTAACTCCAACGTTTAAGCTGCCTGGGATCCTTGGATCCTGGAGCAAGCCCAACAGCTCGGTATGGGAGCCATTTTGAAAACTATTGAGATAGTTGCCCCGCAAACATGGTGTACGAAAATACAGCAGGGGCAGTCTGAACTTTACCTGACATTTATTGAGAGGCTGGCAGCAGCTTTGGAAAAACAGATTGATGATCAGTCCACGAGGCAGATTCTGATGAAACATTTGGCAAGAGACAATGCCAATGACGAGTGTAGGAGGATCATCAATGCCCTACCAGGCGATCCTTCTGTTGGAGATATGATGCGAGCTTGCGCCAGGGTGCAATCAGAAACTCAGGGGAAGTCCGCCTTGGCTGCATTTTTGTCCTCAGATCAGGGACCCACTGATCAAGAAAAAAAACTGCCCAAATCTGGGAACAAACAGAAACGGGTCAAATCTAAACAGAAAGAAAATTCAGAGAAGAAGGGAAATTCAGGGACCGAGACTCCTCAATGTAAGAGGTGTGGTAGGCCAGGTCACACTTCAGACTACTGCAGGTCGCGGTACCATGCAGGTGGTTGACCCCTGTCGGGAAACGTGAAGAGGGGTGCAAAAAGGGGGATTTGCCTCCCATCACATCAGTTCCCCCAGAACAGGGTGATGGCCCAGGCTTACCCGGTCAATGTGGAAGAGGCACCAAAGGCTCAGCCCGAGTCAATGCCTACACCGCAGCAACAGTCGTCTTAGAATCTGATGATGCCCACAGGGTTCCCTTGGAAGTGGATGGTTCCTTGGATCAGGGGACTGGTGCACTGCCCATAGCAGGGCCTGAGGCCACTAGCCAAGGGATCCTGGTTCTTCCAGAGTTCATAGATGCTGGTTTCAAGGGCCAAATTCACGCTATGGTTTCCACACCTGACCCCCCTGTCACCATTCCTGCAAACACTTGCCTTGCTCACTTGTTGACTTGTGAGTCTTCTGTTCCCAGGGTAGACCAGCAAGCAGGCGGAGGTGACGGCACTGAACTGCCAGGGCTTCCACCGGTCTACTGGGCTGCATCTATCTCCAATGAGTCACCACAGATGACATGTACCCTCATCATGTCGAAAGCACGTCCGCATCGAATACGGGTCTGAGGTTTGATCGATACAGGTGCTGATGCAATGATCCTTTCCGCCGCTTCGTGGCCTCCTACGTGGCCTTTGTGCCCAGTGGGACTGAATATCGCAGGGTTGGGAGGAACAACACAGAGTTGATTGAGTAAGCAACCTGTGTTGGTGAAGGATCCAGAGGGACACACGGCCTCCATTCAGCCTTATGTCACTCCAGCTCCAGTGAACCTCTGGGGATGGGACGTGTTGGCAGCTTGGGGGGTGCGGATCACGACAAATTTTTAATAGGGGTCACTGTGTGCAAGGGCACACCGTATTCCACACTATCTTTATGATGGCTGACCAAAACACCTATACGGGAACCACAGTGGCCCCTGCCAAAAGACAAGTTAGTTTCCCTTTGTCAGCTGGTTCAGGAGCAACTGAAACAGGGACACATTTAGCCTTCTACCAGTCCCTGGAACACCCCGGTTTTTGTAATTAAGAATAAATCGAGAAAATGGAGACTGTTGCAAGATCTCCAAAAAGTTAACACAGTGATGGAAAGTATGGGGAGCTTACAGCCTGGCATGCCTTCACCCACGATGATTCCCACAGAGTGGGAAATCTTGATTGTTGATTTGAAGGATTGTTTTTTCACAATCCCTTTGCACCCCAATGAAAGACCAAAATTTGCCTTTACTGTGCCTGCAATTAACAATGCTGAGCCTGTAAAGAGATTTCAATGGAAGGTGTTACCTCAGGGCATGAAAATAGCCCTACTATCTGTCAATGGTATGTCACTCAGGCCTTGTCCGGAATCCGTGAGCAGTTTCCTGAGGCATTCTGCTACCATTATATGGATGATATCCTGGTGGCAGCATCCACCCAGGATGAGTTGCGGAGGTTACAGCCTCGACTGCTCTATGTCTTGCATTCCTATGGGTTGCAAGTTGCTCCGGAAAAGGTTCAACAACAGCCTCCTTGGAAATATTTGGGAGTCAAAATTTTGGATCGAACCATACAGCATCAAGAGGTGCAGTTCTCAGACACTATTAAGACTGAATGATGCCCAAAAGTTGCTAGGCATCATCAACTGGTTATGTCCGTATTTGGGACTGACCAACGCACAACTTTCCCCACTTTTTAATATTTTAAAAGGGGGACTCTGACCTAAACTCACCTCGACAATTGACTCCCGAGGCGCGATGGATGCTGAATGAAGTGCAGCAAGCTGTTTCTGCTCATCAGGTTTATCGAGTAGATCCCTCTACTGATATCACTGTTTTCATTGCTGCTCCAGACCTCCATCCTACAGGTATCATTGGCCAGTGGAACAAACAATGGGATGATCCTTTGCACATCCTGGAATGGGTCTTTTTGCCCCATCAGCCAAAAAAGACAGCACCCACATTGTTTGGATTGATAGCTTGCCTGATAACTAAATGCCGTTATCGGTGTTTACAATTGATGGCAGCAGATCCTGCAACGATTGTTGTTCCGGTATCATGGGACAATTTTGAATGGAGTCTTGCTTATAGCACTCCCTTGCAAAGTGCACTGCAAAACTTTTCAGGGCAGATTGCTTATCATCTGCCCAGCCACAAATTGCTGCAGCTGGCAAATTCAGTCAATCTTACATTGCGGCCAAAAACCAGCCGGGTGCCAGTTCACGGACCCACCGTCTTCACGGATGGTTCTGGGAAAACAGGAAAGGCCATTGTTACCTGGAAGGAAGGATCTGAATGGCAGGTGCTGAAAGGCCACGAGACAGGCTCTGCTCAACTGGTCGAATTGAAAGCAGTTGCCATGGCTTTTCAGCAGTTCTCTCAGGTGCCTTTGAACCTGGTCACTGATTCTGCTTATGTAGCAGACATAAGCGAACATTTGGATTGTTCACTTCTAAAAGAAGTCAGTAATGCGACTCTGTTCTCACTATTGCGAACCCTGTGGAAGGCGATTCAGGCTCGAGTGCATCCATATTATATTCTGCACATTTGAAGCAACACCAAATTACCAGGTTTTATAACAGAAGGCAATGCCAGGGCTGACATGCTAGCCAACCCTGCATGGGTGGCACCTCAGCCTGACAAAATTGCATAAGCCAAGGCATTGCACAATTTCTTTCATCAGAGTGCACATACCCTGCAGAAGCAGTTTCAATTGATGCCAACTGAGGCTCGTGACATTGTCAGTGCTTGTGCTGACTGCCACGGACTCGCTGCATCTCTGCCACCGGGGGTGAACCCCAGAGGTCTAAAGGCCTTACAGTTGTGGCAAACGGATGTGACACACATCCCTGAATTTGGCCAAGTATGTGCATGTGTCTATTGACACTTTCTCCTCAGCTATATGGGAAACTGCTCATACTGGAGAACAAAGTCGTGATGCCATTGCCCATTGGAAATTGGCCTTCTCGGTCCTGGGGGTGCCAGCCACTGTGAAAACCGACAATGGTCCTGCCTACGCCTCACAGAAGATGTGGCAGTTCTTACACCTATCGGGTGTAGGCCACACATTCAGTATTCCGCATTCTCCTACTGGTTAAGCCATTGTTGAACGCGCTCATGGTACTCTGAAGCGTGTCTTGGAAAGGCAAAAAGGGGGAATGCATGGGGAAACCGCACAGAGCCGATTGGAAAAAGCTTTGTACACAATCAATCACCTTACAGTGCCACCAAATTTGAATAATCCTGTGATTTTGAACCATTTTCTCTCATTGCAGTCATCAGGCGAGTTGCATTTGCCCCGGGCAAAGGTATGGGTACGGAACCTACTTACTAACACCAGGGAAGGCCCACATGAGCTTATTGCTTGGGGTCGGGGGTATGCTTGCGTTTCCACAAATACTGGGTTATGATGGCTGCCTGCAAAATGCGTTCGCCCTGACCTGCGACTCCCGAGACAGAACCAGCAACCTCAAGATGACAACCAGAATGCAGAGCACCAAGTGATCCTTCTGATGATGACCAAGAAGCTGGTCCATCCACAAGCAGAGACTGCAACTTATTTATGGAGTCAGAAAGCAAGGACATTGAATGCATGTTTTGTTGAATTATAGATTAGGTTTTATATATGCTCTATCTAGGGTATTTGTGGTGGTTTTGATTGGCCCAAACATCAGTGAAGTGTTTTTAACATCTAGGAGAAATTTGGACCCCTCAGAAGCGGTTGTAGTAGGTCTGGGGAGGTGTCTGAGGGGTGAGGTGTGGCACAAAGATGGCTCCTGTGTGTCCTGAGTGCAAGTTCTGGAAGTTTTTACATCAAGTCCAGCAGAGCCAATCTCTGATAGCTCTGAAGGTGATGGACATGCTGCCGGCCAAGTGTAGGCCAATTGGAGGTGCTGGTTACGCCTCTGTGAAAACATATTTAAGAAAAATTCAAAACAAAGCAGGCATGCACTTCTTTCACTTCTTTGTAGTTGGCGGAGGAGGAGGTGGAGGTAAAAATATGTGAGGGAGAACAGCATGGAGATGCGAAGGTCAGTGAAGAAGGTGGGGGAGGAGGGGCTCCCAGTGCCGGAGCTGAAAACTCTCTGCTAGCCACAGTGAAGGCCATGGGGGGAGCAGGAGGTCCCCTGCAGCCCATGGAGTCCACAGGAGTGCAGAGATCCACCCACAGCTCACGCCAGAGGAGCAGGTGGATGCCTGGAAAAAACTGTGAACCAGTGGGAGTCTCATCTAAGAGTTAAAACTGCAAAGGCCTTGCAAAGGAGAGAAAGGCCTTGCTCCTGGGATGGAAGCAGCCTGGCCTCAGCTCGGGAGAGTCTGCACAGCACCCTATGGACAAAGAGACTCATGTTGCAGCAGAATTCAGGCAGGATGTTGCTCATGAGATTGGACCCACGCCAAAGAAGTTCCCAGAGGACTGTCTCTCGTGGGAAGGACCCCTGGCTAAGTAGAGAACCTCTTTTCCTGATTGGACTGACCAGAGGACCCCTCAACCTGCCCCCTGTCTGTGTTGCTAGTTTGGAAAGAGGGAAGGGGGGGAGTGAGTGCAGAGACTGCTTCTTAAGAGGGTGGGGGTAAGAGCAGAAAAAAAACTGTCCGAAGAGGGAGAGAAACAAGTAGAGATAAAGAGTATTTGTAGTAGAAGAATTGTGGTGATGAGTAAATTTGAGAATCTGCTCTGTGGACTGAAAAGAGACCCCACACCCTGCCCCCCACCCGGCTTGTCGATTGTAAAGGAGGAAAGGGTGAATATTATAGGTTCGTAAGAGGGAGGGGGGAATGAACAAAAACTGTATGAAAAGTTTATTTTTGCCTGCATTTATCTTCCAACTCTGTTAGGTAATTAAAACACTTTTTTTGCAACTTTAAGCTTGGAGCCTGGTGTGGCTAGCACAGGTCTTTCTTGTGAGAACATTTTGCTGTGTTTATAAACAAAGATAAAGTTTGGATGTTTTTGCAAACAAGGTTTCGAGATTTGGGCAGTTCAGGCCTGGCCAATTAGGCCTAGGGGGAGGTTTTTGACTGACCAATCTGGGTGACCTGTGAAAAGTCTATATATATGGAAATCAAAATAATAAAGCTCTCTTTTCTTGCCTGAGAACCTGGGTTTCTACTTCTCTGCTAGCGGCTCAGCAGCAACAGCCTGGTTGCCCTCTTTTCGTGCGTCCTCCTGGCAATGTCCTGTCTAAAACCCATGACAGTATTGCAAGGAGTCTCTTTGACCATCTTAATCAGCATCTGGTTCAGGTTCTGTTCGGTGGCTGGCCACTGCCGGACAGACCCTTTCTTGAGTTTCAACCAGGCTCTGTTCGGTAACTGGCCATTACCAAGCAGATCCTTCATGCTGATCCACTGAAGCTCACAAGCAATGCCTTCTGTTCTTAAATAAAAAGGGGGAACTGTGGCTAGCACAGACCTTTCCCGTGAGAATTCTTTCTCTCTTCTTCCTGTGTTTTTATAAACAAAGATAAAGTTTGGATGTTATTAAAACAGTTTCTCGAGATATGGACAGTTCAGGCCTGGCCAATCAGGCCTAGGGGGAGGCTTCGAACTGACCAATCTGGGTGACCTTTGAAAAGTCTATATAAGATGGAATTAAATAATAAAACCTTCTTCTTGATGCCACACTTTGAACCTGGGTCTTCTTACTCTGCTAGCGGCTCAACAGTGACAAGAGACAGTCCTCTGGGAACTTCTTTGGCATGGGTCCAATCTCACAAGCAACATCCCGCCCGAATTCTGCTGCAACGTGAGTTCTCTTGTCTATAAGGTGCAGACTCTCCCAAGCTGAGGCCAGGCTGCTTCCATCCCAGGAGCAAGGCCTTTCTCTCTCTTGCAAGGCCTTTGTAGCTTTAACTCTTTAAATGAGACTCCCACTGGATCACAGCTTCTTCCAGGCATCCACCTGCTCCTCTGGCATGGGCTGTGGGTGGATTTCTGCATCCTTTTGGACTCCATGGGCTGCAGGGGGACCACCGTCTCCCCCCATGGTCTTTACCATGGCTAGCAGAGGATTTTCAGCTCTGATGCCTGGAGCACCTCCTCCCCCACCTTCTCCACTGACCTTGGTGTCTCCATGCTGTTCTCCCTTCACATATTTTTACCTCCTCCTCTTATTACAAAGAAGTGCGTGTCTACCTTGTTGTGATTTTTTCTTAAATATGTTTTCACAGAGGTGTAACTAGCACCTCTAATTGGCCCACACTTATCCAGCAGCATGTCTATTACCTTCAGAGCCATTAGAGATTGGCTCTGCTGGACTTGATGAAAAAACTTCCAGAACTTTCACTCAAGACACACAGGAGCCATCTTTGTGCCACTCCCCACCCCTCAGACATTTCCTCAAGCCCACTACAACAGCTTCTGAGAGGTTTAAATTTCTCTTAAATATCAAAGATACCTTGCTGATGTTCTGGGCTAAGCTAAACCACCACACAGGAGCAGTGTTTTTGTCTGAACATTGCGTATCCCACCTGCTTCCGGCAAAGACAGAAGGGACTTGCATCCAGGCTGGGCTCAGGCTGCCCAAACAGAGTACCATTGCTGAATCCCAGGCAGGGATATATAGGAGCCATACTGTCATATAGGACAAGTGTGAGTCCCTGGCTGCAGTTCACTCTGTGACTCAGCATCCCAGGTCTGGTGTAGATGTAGATTTGAAAACACAGGTTTCAGAGATGCCTGGCACTCTCATGGATTAACTTCTCTATTGTGCAATTCACAGATTTGTGATCCAAGAAGTTGGCTATGGCCTAACATGGAGTGATGTCAGAATGATTTTTGCTTTTACATTTCCTCCATATATATTTGTAGCTCTGTAAACTATTGTGTATAGTTACATAGTTCCTAGATAGCTCCAGTACTTTTCCCTACCTTTTCCCTACCCTGATAGGCAGAAAGACAAAACATGTTCCAGAGGCTCCAAGCCCTGGGGGTCCAAGGCCCCTATCCTATCTTGGTTCTTCCTGGGAGCCAAGGTTGAAACCAGATCTTCGAGACACATTTTCATAAACAAAGATTAGTTCCTATCTAAAGGGGGGCTACAGGAGAGGTGGAACCAAAAGGGGGAATTACTTCATCACTTGTGCTTCTGATTGGGGATTCTTGTCAATTACGCTAATTTGCTAAACTTATAAAACTGTATTCACCCCATGGGTGGGGGGAGGCATATGGCCATTTTCCATGTCCACCCCTGGAGGCCTCCAGTATCTACCAACCTTTATATTACCTCCTATACTAGTATTACCTCAAAAGTGAGTTGTTTTATTTCTAGGTTCTTTAAAGCA
>NC_139510.1:23711612-23763155 GCF_008360975.1 Lichenostomus cassidix
TTCCCGTGAGAATTCTTTCTCTCTTCTTCCTGTGTTTTTATAAACAAAGATAAAGTTTGGATGTTATTAAAACAGTTTCTCGAGATATGGACAGTTCAGGCCTGGCCAATCAGGCCTAGGGGGAGGCTTCGAACTGACCAATCTGGGTGACCTTTGAAAAGTCTATATAAGATGGAATTAAATAATAAAACCTTCTTCTTGATGCCACACTTTGAACCTGGGTCTTCTTACTCTGCTAGCGGCTCAACAGTGACAAGAGACAGTCCTCTGGGAACTTCTTTGGCATGGGTCCAATCTCACAAGCAACATCCCGCCCGAATTCTGCTGCAACGTGAGTTCTCTTGTCTATAAGGTGCAGACTCTCCCAAGCTGAGGCCAGGCTGCTTCCATCCCAGGAGCAAGGCCTTTCTCTCTCTTGCAAGGCCTTTGTAGCTTTAACTCTTTAAATGAGACTCCCACTGGATCACAGCTTCTTCCAGGCATCCACCTGCTCCTCTGGCATGGGCTGTGGGTGGATTTCTGCATCCTTTTGGACTCCATGGGCTGCAGGGGGACCACCGTCTCCCCCCATGGTCTTTACCATGGCTAGCAGAGGATTTTCAGCTCTGATGCCTGGAGCACCTCCTCCCCCACCTTCTCCACTGACCTTGGTGTCTCCATGCTGTTCTCCCTTCACATATTTTTACCTCCTCCTCTTATTACAAAGAAGTGCGTGTCTACCTTGTTGTGATTTTTTCTTAAATATGTTTTCACAGAGGTGTAACTAGCACCTCTAATTGGCCCACACTTATCCAGCAGCATGTCTATTACCTTCAGAGCCATTAGAGATTGGCTCTGCTGGACTTGATGAAAAAACTTCCAGAACTTTCACTCAAGACACACAGGAGCCATCTTTGTGCCACTCCCCACCCCTCAGACATTTCCTCAAGCCCACTACAACAGCTTCTGAGAGGTTTAAATTTCTCTTAAATATCAAAGATACCTTGCTGATGTTCTGGGCTAAGCTAAACCACCACACAGGAGCAGTGTTTTTGTCTGAACATTGCGTATCCCACCTGCTTCCGGCAAAGACAGAAGGGACTTGCATCCAGGCTGGGCTCAGGCTGCCCAAACAGAGTACCATTGCTGAATCCCAGGCAGGGATATATAGGAGCCATACTGTCATATAGGACAAGTGTGAGTCCCTGGCTGCAGTTCACTCTGTGACTCAGCATCCCAGGTCTGGTGTAGATGTAGATTTGAAAACACAGGTTTCAGAGATGCCTGGCACTCTCATGGATTAACTTCTCTATTGTGCAATTCACAGATTTGTGATCCAAGAAGTTGGCTATGGCCTAACATGGAGTGATGTCAGAATGATTTTTGCTTTTACATTTCCTCCATATATATTTGTAGCTCTGTAAACTATTGTGTATAGTTACATAGTTCCTAGATAGCTCCAGTACTTTTCCCTACCTTTTCCCTACCCTGATAGGCAGAAAGACAAAACATGTTCCAGAAGGCTCCAAGGCCCACAGGGTGCTATCTATCTTTGTGGAAGTTCTTCCTGGGAGCCAGTTAAGAAGCAGAATCTTCGAGACACATTTTCCATAAACAAAGTTAGTTCCTATAAAGGGGGCTACGGGAGGAGTGGAACCAAAAGGGAATTACTTCATCACTTGTGCTTCTGATTTGAGAGGGATTCTTCTGGACAGTCGCTAATTTGCTAAACTTATAAAACTGTGTTCACCCATAGGAGGGGGAGCATTTTCCATATCTTTCCCTGGAGGCCTCCAATAAAGACCAACCTTTATATTACCTCCTATATTAATATTGTCTCAAAAGTGTGTTTATTTCCAGGTCTTTAAGGCATCAGGAGCACTGTAATTATAATACATGTTTTTACTTGGGAAAATTACCATCTGAAAAATCCCTGACGTAACAATGAGTAGCCATTTCTCATTTTATTTCTTCTGTAATTTATTGAAATACTTCTGACTCAAGTAATTGTTTAACAAAGATAAAATGGAGTGTTGCCACATTTCCTATTGTTGAGGAATACGTTTAGTGTCCATAGCTTGGTGTGCAGCTGCAGTGCAAGCTGCAGGTTGTGGTCTGGGTGGTAGGAAATGGCTTGAGCCCCTGGCAAAAGGCAGTAAACTGGTGCCTACTCTTTGCACAACAAAGGACAGTGTGACTGCATAGATTCTCTCCCATGGGAAATTTTCCCTTCTCTCACTAAGTTTTTAGAAAACATAGATAAAACTCTATGGAAACCGAGAATGTTTTTGGAATGGGTACTGAGGCACCTCGGCCAATCGCCCCAGGGAGGTGGGTGATCACTCGCCAATGTGAATGTACTTCTCGTCTGTATATATAAGGCATTTTATTATTAAATTTCTTCTTCTCTGCTTGGATTTCATGCCTGCTGTTTCACTCTGTTACTGGTTCAACAGCAACAGGACAGGGTGACGGGTCACTCAGAGACTCAGCAGGAGCTGTTGACTCAGCAGGAAGACCTCAGACTATCGCACCCACAGACTGGAAGGATATAAAAGCCCAGGGATTTGGTTGTTCGGGGTCCCTCCCAAGAGGCATCAGCTTGAGCAGTTTCTGTGTTACTGCGCTGTGAATAAATTGCTTTAAGGATCCAGACATCTGAGAGGGGCACCCATCGGCTCACTGGACCTGCCCTCTGCAAAGGGGCTTCAGTCTCAGCAGTTGAAGTCTCTAGTGGTAGGAGTCTGACTGCTAGAGCGGCATCTGAATGGTCAGGCAGGAAAGTTTCTTTAACACCCATTTTGCTTTTTGAAAAATGGCAATTTTCTCTGTATGAAAATGTACAGTGCTACTCATAAAACAGCCCCAACAACCTGCTGATTGTTTCTGTCACTTTTCCATGACTATTTAGAATGAACAAAGATTTTTAAATTTCTGAAGTTTTTCCTAAAGAAAGAGTGATGGTTAAAGAAAATTCATATATGGACTTTACTAGTCCATGGGTTTGATGGATGGACTATTCAATGGATAAGGAATTGGTTGGATGGCCCCATCCAAAGAATTGCAGTCAATGACTCAATGTCCAGGGGTGTCCCTTAGGAGTCTGTACTGGGACCAGTACTGTTCAGTATCTTCATCAATGACATAGACAGTGGGACTGAATGTACTCTCAGCAATTTTCCAGATGACACCAAGCTCAATGGTGTGGTTGACACACCTGAGGGATGGGATGCTATCCAGAAGGACCTAGACAACTTTAAGAGGTTCAACAAGGCCAAATGCAGGGTTCTTTCACTTGGGTTGGGGCATCTCCCAGTATCAGTACAGACTGGGGGAAAAAGGGATTGAGAGCAGCCCCGCCAAGGACTTGGGGATACAGGTAGATGAAAAACTGGACATGACCCAGCAATGTGCGCTTGCAGCCCAGAAAGCCAGTTGTATCCTGGGCTGCATCAAAAGCAGCGTGACCAGCAGGTTGAGGGAGAGGATTCTTCCCCTCCACTCCACTCTCACAAGACCCCATCTGGAGTACTGCACCCAGCACAAAACAAACATGGACTTATTAGAGCGGGTCCAGAAGAAGGCCACCAAAATTATCAGAAGGATGGAACACCTCTCCTATGAAGAGAGGCTGAGAGACTTGGGGTTGTTTAGCCTGAAGAAATGAAGGCTCTGGGCAGACCTTATTGTGGCCTTTCAATACTTGAAGGGGGCTTATAAGAAAGATGGAGACAGATTTATTAGTAGGACCTCTAGTGACAGGACAAGGGATAATCACAGAATGTCGCTGTTTGAGACAGGCACGACACACAAAGACACAACTCCAGGCTAAGTAGAAAGGAAAGTAGAAGCTAAGTTTATTGATACATAGTTTCTTTTATACTATTTTCTAACATTCATGCCATATGGTCATTGGCTCCTAAACTTATTATTATACAACACTATTGGCCAGTTATTCCTAGCACACATATTTTGTGGTGTACATTCCTTCTTGTTTTTCTGTCCTGAAGTTGTAGGGTCCGGAGGGGTCCGGCCGCCTTAGTCCCAATGGCTTCCGGGGCTTCGGGAGACCTCGGAGGCCTCACCTGGGCCCAAGCTCTCAGCCCTCCCAGCTGTTCAGCTCTGTCCCAGAGGCGGCTACGGTCAGCCTCAGTGTTCCCAGGCTCGCTCCTTGGAGCGGCAGGGACCACGCGGCGGAGGCGGGTGCCTACCAAGCTGGAACGCCGTGGAGTCGCTGGTCGCTTCCCGTGATAAAGAAAGTGCGACGAGCTGAGAGTCACCAGTGCGCAGTTTATTAAAGGAGAAGCGGCGTGGGGGAGGCACACTGGGGGCTCTCGGGTGGGGCGGTCCACGCAGCTACCAGGTGCAGAGCCCGGCGGGGCTGGGGTCGCGGCCACACCACGCCGAGAGAACAAAGGGAGGGGGTTTTTAGGGGGAAATACGGGGTTTCCCGGGGAGGAACAACAGGGGCGGAGCCAACGGGGCTCCGGGACAACATGAGGGACAAGCGGGGGAGCAAATGAAATATAACTAGGGAGGGGATTACAAGCAACTCATGGGGGAAGCCCGGCAACAGAACATTCTAGTGAGGGCAAGCAGCGGGGGCGGTGATAGGGGCGGGGAAGCAAACTTTAAACCAATAAACTTAGGAAAAACTTTCCAGGGGAGGGAGAGAGCGGTTTACGGCCCGGCCTCCTCAGAGTCCCAGGCGATGGCATCCTCGGCAGCGTCCCCGTGGATTACACCGACCGCCGGCCTCGGGGACTCGGGATCCGCAGCATCGGGCCGCCGCACCCCCACACCTCCCCTTCTTTACTAAATAAGGAGCGAACGTGCTTAACTAAATATTTCTTAATCAATGCAAATGAAGCAGCAATTAAAGCAATAGCAAATAAAACAATAACGCAGTCTTTTAAAAGCGTGGCTCCCCATTCGGGCAGTCCCAGTCCTTTCAGTGCTTTGTGGGCCCATCCTCCGATGGTGGAAAGCGTGGAGTTCACAGCATGACGGACGCCATCCACGGTGCTTTCAAACCAGAGGCTGCTCTCGAAGGTGATGTTTCTTATCAAGGCGTCCATATCCTGCAGCCTCTGGTGGATGCTACGGCTCCTGGAGGATAGGTTGAAGCAGCAGAGCCCCTCAAACTGTTGACAGCCATGTCCATGCGCAAGGAGCAAAAAATCAATGGATACACATTTGCTCCTTGTTCATGGCACGGGCTAAAGTCACCCAGACATTGGAGCTAGGCTGCCTCACAACCCACGGTTGGACTGGGACGATGGTCAAGAGGAGGAGGAAAAGGTGCGCGAGGGTGATGGTGTGCATCTTGGCCACTGAATGTGGAGATAAACAGAACAGCATTAACATAAGAAACACGTGTTGGGGTAGGAGGAGGAGGGAGGACGGAAAGGCCATAGGGAAGAGGGGGAAGGGAAGTGGGAGGCTGGTTCAGGGAACTGCGGGATGGACTCTTGGTGACTTCAGATGCTCTGTTTGCGGGTATGTGAACGAAGGCGACGTGGTGAGGGTGGTGGTGTCTCAGCCTTTTTCTTGCGGCGCCAGTGAGCAGAGGTCACGTCCTTTGGCTCCGGTCTCGGGGAGAGTGGCCCTGCTTTTAGGAAAGGCTTGACAAATTTAGCTGGGACCCATCGTGGCCCTTCAGAGGTGGAGATGCAGCAATAGCCACGCCCCCAGATGACGAGAGGGAAGGGGCCAACAATCTTTAGGGAATCCGGTTCCTTGATCAGGACAAGGGGGCGCTCCTTCAGCTTGGCTCGCGTGTGGTTGGCAAAGTGGCGAACCACCGGGGGGTCTAGCTCCTTATCGGAGCAATTGAGAAAATTTAGAGTAAAAAGAGCCCTGGCGAGCCAATTTGCCAGGGTCTCTGTTTCTGGCCCCCCCTTTTGCTGCTGAAGCACCCTCTTGATGGGCCCTTTCCACCAGGGCCTGACCCGTGGCTGAGTGGGGAATCCCGGTGGTGTGGGAAATGCCCCACTGGAGGAAAAATTTCCTCACTGGTCCAGAGGTGTAGCACAGACCATTGTCCGTCTTAACCTCTTTAGGAATACCCAGGACGGCGAAGGCCTGCAGGAAGTGCGAAATCGCATCCTTCGCCTTTTCCCCCGAATGTGCGGTGGCAAAGATCGCGCCTGAAAAGGTGTCTACGCTCACGTGTACATACTTTAGTCGGCCAAATTCAGGCACGTGCGTGACATCTGACTGCCAAAGCTCCCCACTATTAAGCCCTCTGGGGTTGATTCCGGACCCCATGGATGTGATTTGAAGGGGTTGACAATGGGGACAAGCCGCCACAATGGCCTTGGCCTGGTCCACTGTTAATTCAAACATTCGCCTCAAGGCCGGGACATTTTGGTGAAAGAGTGCATGGCTCAGCGATGCCTGCTGGAATCGATCAGGCACGTTGGCAACATGCACAGGCGCAGCGAGCGCGTCTGCCACCCTATTCCCTTCCGTGATTGGACCCGGAAGGTCAGTGTGTGAGCGCACATGCATCACGTAGAAGGGTTGGTCACGGTGGGAAATGGCTGTCTTGAGCCTCTTGACCAAGCAATTAATTTTTGGGTTGGAGGAGCCGGACAGCCAACTGTCCTCAGCTCTCAAAACGATCCCCGCAACATAGGCCGAATCAGTGACCAGATTGAAGGGTCCCGGAAAGCGCTCAAATGCTCTGACGGCGGCTGCAAGCTCGGCCACCTGGGCGGACCCAGAAACGATCTCGACATCGCAATCCCACCGCTCTGTCGAGGGGTTCCACCAGGCAATCACCGATTTTCCTGATGTGCCCAAGCCGTCAGTGAAAAGTGTCGGAGCACTGAGGGGTTTCCGACTTTGGACCCGGTCAAGAACAATTTTTAGTTCAGATATTGCGAATATCTTATGCTTTGGAAACCAGGTAACAACCTGGCCGGGAAACGATTCAAGTGCTAGCTGCATCTCCTCACTCTTTAGCAAGGCGAATTCGAATGATTTTGTGTCGAATGGAACGTGGATGTATGCGAACTCACGTCCTGCTAGGGTGGACAGGCGGGACCTCGCTCGTCTAACAAGCTGCGCCGTCTTGTCCAGTGACGAAACTAAAACTTTGGGGGACGAGATAGGCAGGAAGACCCACTCAATAATGAGCAGTCGGTTCTCCATGTCTTTCAGGTCCCATTGAAAGATGAGCCCGTGCAGGTGGGGCATTTTACCTAGGATGGCCAAATTAAAGGGCAATTTGGGGTTGCATCGGTGAACGCGACATGTTTTCAGGGCGTTCTGTACCTTTCTGATGGATTCCCGCGCTTCCGGGGTCAATGTCCTTGGGGAGGTCAGGTCGCGATCTCCACACAGGAGGGAAAACAGCGGGACCAGGTCTTCCGAGGAGATGCCGATCAGGGGCCGAATCCAGTTGATGGCACCACAGAGCTGGTGCATTTCCTGCAGGTTAGATGGATTGTCAATAATTTTGATCGGCAAGGGTGTTATTGTTTGCTCCTCAATTTTTGCTCCCAGGTATCTCCACGGCACCGTCACCTGTACCTTGGAGGGTTGGATCTCAAACCCCTCGCTCTCTAGGGCCCCCACGACTCTAGAGAGTGCTGTCCGCAAGATGGCTTCGGTTGGCGAACAGACCAATACATCATCCATATAATGGACGATGATTGACTCACCCGTGACCTCTCGCACTGGTGTGAGAATGCTGTCCACATACCACTGGCAAATGGTGGGGGAGTTTTTCATCCCTTGCGGGAGCACTCGCCAGTGATAGCGGCGCATTGGGCGTTCCCTGTTGGTGGAGGGAACTGAAAAGGCAAACCTGGGCGCATCGTCTGGGTGCAGGGGGATCTGGAAGAAGCAGTCTTTTATGTCCACCACTGCAATCTTCCAGTCCCGCGGGAGCATTGAAGGCGATGGCATCCTCGGCAGCGTCCCCGTGGATTACGCCGACCGCCGGCCTCGGGGACTCAGGATCCGCAGCATCGGGCCGCCGCACCCCCACACTGTCCTGTTGTTTTCTGCTTCTTGCCTCTGTCCATGCTAAGGTTCTCACAGATATAAGCTGTTTGCAACACGGTCGGTGTTTGTGAGCTGAGGCAGGCCACTTGTCAATTCCCACAGTCAGGTTGGAGAGGACCACAGTGGGTCATCTGGTCCAACCTCCCTGCTCAAGCAGGGTCATCCTAGAGCACATTGCATGGGACTGCACGCAGACAGTTTTAACTACAACACTGCAGATTTCAATTGGACATAAGGAAGAAATTCTTAATGAGGGTGATGAAACACTGGAACAGGTTGCCCAGGGAAGTTGTGGGTGCCCCATCATTGGAAGTGTTTATAGTCAAGTTGGACAGGGCTTTGAGCAACCTGATCTAGTGCTGCCTATGGCAGAGAAGTTGGACTGGATGATCTTTAAAGGTCCCTACCAACCCAAACCATTCTATGATTCTATTAGTTATGACAAGTGTTTTAACTGCTTAGATTTCTTTAAAAGGGCACTTCCAACTAGTTAAGATGCTTGTATCATGTCTGAAGATAAGAATTGCTAGGTCATACAGGATTTTGATTATCAGAAGGAATACATGGGCATACTGACATGCTGGTAGTCCTTTTTAAAATCTTCAAATTTGTCTCTGACAGTACAGGAACAGCAAATATTTTATTTTTTCTTATATCTGATGTTCAATAACTTATGTTTTTAAAATAAGTTTTTTCTTACCAGATTTTTTTTTTAATATGCAACTCTGATCTTGCTTACAGTTTTGAAATTGGTTTGTACTTACCCAAAATTACTACATTTTATATAGTTTCTGTCTTTAAACATTACAACATGCCTCTGTTTGAAAGATGTTCTCGACTATGAATCACACATTTCTCTGTCTGCACTAGTGACACATGGCAGATCTGTAATTTATCGCAAGTAACTAGCTCTAAGCTGAAAAGAAATATTATATCTTCAATCATTTTCTCAATAATTAAAATGCTGACAGTTTTTCTCTCTCAGCCTGTAGTGGGTTGACCTTGGCTGGATGCCTGGTGCCCACCAAATTGCTCTGTCACTCCCTGTTATGAATGGAGACAGAGGGTTGATAGATTTCTGCCGATTGCCCAGGCCTGTGACAACTGGCAGTTAACTTATTTAGAGCGACTAGCACCCCCTAAACCCAGTCTCGTTCGCTAGTTCTTTTAATGATGGCCAATTTAGGTCTAATATAAAATGGGTTACTGTTTATTAGACACAAGAGATTACAGAACAAGGAGCTAAACAACTTATATATTACACAACATAGGAAAACTACGAATAGCTAAACAAATTATATATTGCCCAAGATGGGAAAACTACAAATAGCTAAAATGCAGCATGCAAAAGGTACTTCTTATTGATGTTATTATTGCTAAGAAAGAAGAATACAATTCAGGAAACCAATGATCTTACCAAAATCAAATTTTGGTGCTGGGATACATCAGAATCCTCCTCCATTCCTGCAAGAAGTTACCACAGAGTTGCGTCCAGACTCTGGGGAGAGGCTTTCTCACGCTCTGGTGTTTGTGTAGAAAAGCTTCTAACTTTGTGAAAATTTGTGAGATTTTTATAGGATAAAAGTGTGTCTGTTTGGTCAGCATGTATAGTTTTGTTTCTCTTTCCATATCCTCTCTTCATTTCAAAATATGAATTAAGGTTAGAGGTCATAGACTTTCGGGTGCTAACAGATAACCCCAGCCAGGCTGTTGACCCCACTAGGGTTATCTATCTTCTGCCATTGAGCAGAAGGAGAGAGGGGAGGGGGGGTAATGTCCTACAACACTCCCCTCCTCAGCAAGATGGGGGAAAAAAATAAGATGGAAAAACTTGTAGATCGAGATAAAGCAGTTTACTAAACTGTGGGAACAGTGCCAAACACCAGGCATCCTAACCAAGATAAGAACAAGAGACTGTTAACCCTAAAGGCTTTGCTAATTTGTGTGTTTGCTGAGGATGCCGTGGGAAAATTACTTTGGTGGAAGACCACTGTATGCATGTGTGATTTACTGTAATTGAAAACAATCATATGAATGGAATAGTTGAGACATGTTTTGTGTGTTACAAAATTAGCAAAGGCCCTGGGGATCAATCAGAAGGCGGTTGTTTATCTGTAATGAAATTAAAATAAAAGGTAGCTCACATGGGACAAGGACAGACAAGAAGAAGAGAAAAACCATGGCAGATAGGAAAAGCCTTATAGAATAAGGGCCTTGTCACCTTTGTTGAATCCTTTTTCACTTCTGTTCATTTCTGTCACTTTGGCTCACCAGAAAAGAACTCTGGGAAAGGCTCAGTTAACATAGAGGTAAAAACAAGTAACATAACCTAAAAAACAAGTTGTATAATCAGAAAACAAGTTATATAGCCAGTGTGTGGTCACCTCGTGTTTGGTATGATGATTGGTATGATGATTGGTTAGGGGTACGTGTGGACAGTGCATGATCAGAAAGGTGATTGGGTAAAAGAACGCATGAGCAGCTACATGGCCAGTGGCATGCAGCCAATGAGTGGTTGTTTAAGTTAACAAGAATGACTGTCCCGGGTTAATGATAAGACTCTCTCTCCTCCGAGAGCGAAGGGCCCTGACACCCCCTCCCCCACCCACAACAGAACCTCTTAGATGGAAGTGAAGAAAAAACTATTTATTTGACAAAACCACGCAGAGTGCCCTGCAAGGCACAGGGGAAGGGGAAAACCAAGGTGAAAAGGAGTTATTCAACCTGATTAAAAAGTCCTTCTCTCAGACGCAGCCCCTCTCCTCCTCGCCCCCCCCCCCGGGGCCAGGTGGAGCTCCCTGGAGAGCTCTGCTGTCCTCTGGCCCTCCTGGGTCTCCGGGTGGCAAAGCAGATCGAAGAGAAGGGGTCCAAACGAGAAAAAAGAAAGAAATGAAAAAAAAAACGGGAACAGAGCTCACTCCGACCCCCGTCCAGCACGCAGTCTCTGCCAGGCGACAAATCCTCCCCCGGAGCGAGGCTTGGGGAAAATGTTTTCAAAACAACCCGCGTTTCTCTCTTCGGCTGGGTGTAGTTAAAGAGACAGGATGTCTTGGTTTGAAAATAAACCAGTGGGAGATCACAAGTCAAGACTGAAATTAAAAATAAGTGAAATAATACAAGGAAAAAGCACTGACAAAGTCAGATACAACCTAACACCCTGTTAGGGTGGTAGTAGCAGTCCAACTGAAGTAGTCCAGTTGAAGCGGTGATCCTGTGAAGGTCTAGTCTCCAGCTGAAGATCCAGTAGTAGCTCTCGTCCTCTGGGAACCCAGTAGACAGGGCTAACTCAGGCAGTTCCAAGGCCAGGTTATATCCAGGTGGGAACACCTGGCTCCTCCCTCCTCGGCAGAGCATCTCACAATGGGATGAGATAAGTCCATGAGTCACACGGTGGGTCCCTGATGGCCCATTGCCTGTCATGCGGGGTGGGTCATTAGTGGCTGGTAACAGCTAACGGATGGCCCATTGTCTGTCATCCGGAGTGGGTCATTAGCAGGTGATGGCAGCTAACGGCCCACAGCTGGTGGTAATAGAATACTTAACTACATCTATATTGCAACCTAGGACACAGGACCACACATTTTTCTCTCTTGGGCATATAAGCCAACGATAGGGGATAAAGGATTATCATAACATCAATCCAATTTTAGCTAGAATATTTTTAGCACCTGTTGTGGTTTGACGCTGGCCAAACACCAGGCACCCACGACATCTGCTTGCTCGCTCTGCCCTGTCACAGCTGGGCAGAGAAGAGGAAAAAAAAAATTAATAAAGCGGTTCTTGAGTCGAGATAAGGACCGGGAGAAAATGCTTCAAGGGCAAAACAGGCTCAACTTAAAGTTGCAAAGTGAATTTATTCCTAACAGAGTCAGAGGAGGATAATGAGAAATAAAATAAACCCTTAGAGAAACCATTTTTCCTCTAACCCCCTCCCTCCTTCCCACCAACAGTGCAAGGGGGGCAGGATGTGGGGGTTTGGGTCAGTCCATCACCAGAAACTTCTGCTGCTGCTTAGGGAGAGAAGTCCTTCCCCTGCTTTGCCATGGGGTCCCTCCCGCAAGAGACAGTTCTCCGTGAACTCCTCCAGTGTGGATCCATCTCATGAACAGCAGCACACACACACCTGCTGCAACAGAAGCCTCCCCACGGGCAGACAGTCCTCCCAAACTGCTGAGGTGTGGGTCCCTCGTCCATGGGGTGCAGAACTCCAAGGTCAGGCTGCTCCAGCCTGGAAGCAGGGGCCCCCTCTCTCCATTGGGACTCCCACTGGATCACAGTCTCTTCCGGGCATCCACCTGCTCTGGCGTGGGGCACCTCCCCTATGGGTTGTGAGTGGATCTCTTCATCCCCCGTGGACCCCATGGGCTGCAGGGGGACAGCCTGCTCCACTGTGGTCTTCACCATGGCTTGCAAAGGAATCCAGGCTCTGGTGCCTGGAGCACCTCCTCCCCCACCTTCTTCACTGACCTTGGTGTCTCCATGTTGTCTCCCTCAAATATTCTTACCTCCTTCTCCTTCTCTGGCTAGAAAAATCTGCATGTCCCCTTTGTTTTGATTTCTTCTCAAATATGTTATCACAGAGGCATTATAAACCTCTCCAATTGGCCCAGGCTTGACCAGCAGCATGTCCATCATCTTCAGAGCCATCAGAGATTGGCTCTGCTGGACATGGTGGAAGCTTCCAGAAGCTTCTCACAGGAGCCATCTTTGTAACCCCCCCCACTACCAAAAACTAGGCCAAGCAAAACCAACACACAGTGTCTAAACCATGACAATTTGTTTTACTTTTGTTTTACTTTCATTTTTATGCTAAGAGAAGTGCATCTTATTAACAACAAAAAAGGGGGAATATGGTTCCTCAAGAACAATTAGATAATGCAATATTTGCACTAAATTTTTTGAATGCAGCTCATCAATCTCAATCCCTGGCAGAGCAATATTGCTCTGAAGGTTTGTGTGTGCAGAACCAATTTCAAAAGTTTTATGTAAGGATCCACAATTGAGTGGGCAATGGCAAGGCCCAGCTGATTTACTAATCTTGGGGAGAGGGTACACGTGTTCTACCACCAACAGGTCCAAAACACGGTTACCTGCTTGTCCAGTAAAAGCGTACCATGAGTCGGAAAGGCCAATCCCTGTTGTAATGCATTTTCCCTCCCCTGACCCCGCCCCCTTGACCCCTTCTGACTGGCTGATGTGAGCCAGGACCACCCCCCCCGCCCCATGGATAAAAGCCCAGCGGGACTCGAAACCACTCTCTTTCATTCCGGCCTCGATGGAACCAACATCCTTCCCCATCTCCCCTCCCCCCTCCACAGTTCCCCAATCTCTTCCCCTATTATCCTAATAAATAACCATGGAAACCTGGAATGGAACAGCTGCCTTTCTCAACTTGCGACACTTCCACGAGGACCGCGTCTAAGATAGCTTCACAGCCCGCGGCCACAGAGGAGCCCTCCTGGCGTGGTCAGGCTTAGAAATGGTTCCCCCAGGCAGCATGGGGGGGCCATTTTTGAGTCTGCACTGCTGCAAATCCCACAACCCGATACCCCAGCTAAAGAGACTCTCAATTGTAACAAAGAGGTGCCACACGATGCCAGCCATCAGCATGCGAATGAACCCAGAGATAACATGGAGGATGTTGAAGCAACTACAACAAAGAACTGACATCCTGATGCATGACATAGGAGCGGCACCAGCCCCAGAGAACACCTTCCTGGCCTACCTAGCAATAGTAGCTAACAACAGTACCATAAGAATTCTGCTGCCTGTCTGGACAAACATCAAAAATCCTGGCTTCATTTTTAATTTTCTGCCTTCCCAGAATGCTGTCAGGATAAGGCACATTTTCTTATATATCATTCATGAACAGTTCAAGATTAATTAGCCTTTCACCCATTTTAAAGGTATCATCTATATCCTGAAGGCAGAGTATGGTGTTTGGCAGCCTCTTCAAACACTTCAAATTCTTCTCTGTGTACTATATAAATAATCTGTGGTGCTCACTGCAATCACCATGAACCCTTTGCACAAAAAAACAAAGAACGAGGACATGTGGCAGATAAGAAAAGCCTTATAGAATAAGGGCCTTGTCACCTTTGTTGAATCCTTGTTCACTTCTGTCCATTTCTGTCACTTCTGCTCACCAGAAAAGCACTCTGGGAAAGGCTCAGTTAACATGTTGCCTTTCGGCTGGTCATAGAATTATGAGCCAGACACAGTTAAAGGGGGCAAAAGGGTTTTACCTCGGTATTTTAATAGGATCCTAGGTGCACAGCTCTTCAAATGTGGAACACACCAAGATGCGCACGCACACCATAAAACGCGTATACAATTTTATGGACCTTGCAAATTAGCATAAATGTCTAGAATCCCCAATAAGAACCTAATAAATGAAGTAATGTTCCCCTATTCTAAAAATCTCCCCCCAAATGAGGCTAGAGCCCAGTTTACAAAATATGTTCCAGAGAGAAGGTTTCAGCCAAGGTTGAAACCTCAAGTTTTGAGATAGTATAGTGCTCTCTGGCCTCCTGCTGTGAATGCTTGGTCTTTCTGCCTTGCAGAACCCCAAAACTAAGCTAGAATATCAGACTACAAAACTTACAAGCATGTAGGCTAAGGGTACAAAGAATATATAAAGGGTACAGAAAATATAAAGAGGGTATAAAAATGTATAAAAGGGTATATAAAAAGAAAAGGCAAAAAATCATCAGGCATCAACATAGAGGTAAAAAACCAAGTTACATAACCTAAAAAAACAAGTTGTATAACCAGAAAACAAGTTATATAGCCAGTGTGTGGTCACCTCATGTTTGGTATGATGATTGGTTAGGGGTATGTGTGGACAGTGCATGATCAGAAAGGTGATTGGGTAAAAGAACACATGAGCAGCTACATGGCCAGTGGCATGCAGCCAATGAGTGGTTGTTTAAGTTAACAAGAATGACAAGTATACTTTTAGCTAGAATATTTTTAGCACTGTATAAAAGTTTTGCTCTGTACTATACTATAAAAACCTGCGTGTGACTTCAATAAAGTGATTCTCTCCTTACGAAGAGAGTCTCCATGTCTCAACGCTACAAAAAGCAACACCTGCAAATCTCAGAAATATAACACTGCATTAGTATGGTTTTTTCCACTGCCAAGATTTTGATATTGACATTTTGATTTTTTATATTTAGTTTTTTTCTTTACATTTGATTTCATCACCAACACTAAAACAACAGTGAAAGGTCCTGCATGGACAAGCAAAGAAAAAAAACCCCAAAGATTTTATTCTCTACTTCCCTTCAGCAAGTGATGTCCAGCCACTTCCTGGGAGGCAGGGCTTCAGCACATGGAGCTGTTGCTCTGGAAGACAAACATTGTAAATAACGAATCCCTTCCCTTCCCTTCCCTTCCCTTCCCTTCCCTTCCCTTCCCTTCCCTTCCCTTCCCTTCCCTTCCCTTCCCTTCCCTTCCCTTCCCTTCCCTTCCCTTCCCTTCCCTTCCCTTCCCTTCCCTTCCCTTCCCTTCCCTTCCCTTCCCTTCCCTTCCCTTCCCTTCCCTTCCCCCCCACTGCTTCCTTCTCCTACCCTTACCTTTTATATCTGAGCTGACGTCATATGGTATGGGATATCCCTATGGTTAATTTGAGTCAGCTGGCCTAGTTGTGGCCCCTCCCAGGAGCTTGCCCACCCCCAGCCTCTTGATGGGTGGGAATGTTGAGAGACAGCGCTGATGCTGTGCCAGCACTGCTCAGCAGCAGCCAAAATACTGGTGTGTTCTCAACACCTTTTCAGCTCCCAATGTAAAGCACAGCACTGGGAGGGCTGCTATGGGAACATGAACTCCAGCTCAGTCAGACCTGATACACAGCCTTATCCATGAGAACTTAAAAATGAGGACTGAAAAGTTTACCTCAACCTATCTTGAAGTTCATCTTTGTTTTAGAATTAATTCAGCCTCATTTTGTGAATCAACACATGCAGGTAACCAGGGTGACCACCAAACCACAGCTGAAATGCAAAGAGTAGATTTGTTTCATTACCTCCCTAACAATGCCAGGCAACAGAGACACATGGGGATATAGACTCCATTTGGCTTAGTTCATTCTAACAAATGGTAGGCCTGTTGTTTTCTTCAATTTATCAAAGACTCGTGCATGGGTAATTTACCAACATGCTGTGTGCTTTTTATGATCTCTGAGCTTTTGATCTTTCTCCCAGCACAAGGCTTAAGCATGTCTTCAAGAGTGTGTTATCTCTACACAAGAATTCTACTTCTCAAAACAGGCAGAGGATAAACAGCAGTAGGTGTAATGAATGGAGTTTTCCCATCCTGGTATTCTTAGCATTTCTAGCTGCAAGGTCACTTGAGCAAAACCACTCGCTCCTTACCAAATCTTCTGCTTTTAACTCTTTTCTCCCGACACTCATGACCAGACTTTGCTCTTAAATCAGTACTTGTTAATACCCTAAACCATTGTTTATACTGTTTTCTACCTGAACTGGCTGGTTCCACTGGGAGGGAAGGCCTATGTACTGTTCCCACATGTACTCATGAGAGAACTAATGAAAACATCACAGAATCATTTAAATGCTACCAGTTGATGACTGTTTTTCTACCAACCCTCCAAAATCTCAGAAAAACAAAGAAAGCCCTTCTGTAACTTATTCTGAAGGAAAGTCCAAAATCATCTTCATGTTAAGAATCACAGAATATGATCTGAGAGATCACAGACTCACATAGAGGTGAATGTACCAACTATATTTTACACAATATTTCCACAGCAATTTTGTGGCAGGACGTCTTCCCCCTCTCTCTCTACCCCATATGGCTGGTGCATAGATAACCCAGGCCAGGTCAAAAGCCTGGCAAGCGGTCAAAAGGGGTAATCTCTTGGCTCCCGAGAGTCTGGGGCCCCCAACCAAGAATCAACATCTTGGTATGGATAGCAGATGTGGAAAGAGATGAAGGAAAGTTAATAATAGTGACCAAAGACATGGTTTTACACTGTAAAAGACACTCAGATTATCCCAGAGGTAGAAGCCTCCTACATACACCCTGGAAATGTGTAGGACTTCTCCCTGGAGTTTGGACGCACATTCCGTGGTTACTTTCCTGGGAATTGAGGGAAAGGATTCTGATATGTGCCCCATCAACAATTGAATTGGTAAGATACATTGAATCCTAATTTATACTATTTCTTTGCTAGCTGTAATAATAGGTACCTTTTTTCGCACGCTGCATTTCACCTACTAGTAGATTCTTTTGGTTTATTAGCATGTAGTAAATAGTCTGCTCAAAGTCTTATGTCTGTAATTTTGTGTCTAATAAATGATAATTCATTTTGTATTAGACCTAATCAGCCATTATTAAAGAACTTGTGAATGAGACTGGGTCTTGGGGTGCTGGCCACCCAAATACAGTTACTGCCTGCTGCCAAAGGCCTGGGCAAAAGGCAGAGACTTATCTGAAGCTCCCAACTCCATTTGCAACAAATTTCTAATACACAGTATTTCAAGGCAAAATTATCTATCCATCTTGCCAACAGTGCTTGCAGGGGGAAACCTTGGGCACATTTTACACTTCAAGAGCACTCACCTGCAGGGTGGATAAGCTTCAGGACTGGCCTGGGCAGCATGCATTTATCCCATCTTCCTGTACTTGTGCCACATAACCAGAATTGGACAGATACATTTGCTAGAGGACTCTCTGGGAGCAAATGGGATTTGTAAGCAACATGAAGCCATCACTTATCTATGGTGTCTATCAAAGTTATCAGCACTGTAACTACCAGAACTCAGTCTTTAATTCTAGTGAGCTGTGACAGAAAAAATATGATATGGCCATAATATAGCTATTATCATTAAATTAATTACCCAACATCAAAAGCATATGTAATTATATTACCAAAATACAAAAAATTAATTCATCCACAGCAAAGTAAAATGAAATGCACATTCAAAGGGGTGCAGCAAAACTGGGGTAGACGAAGAAGGGTGAAATTTTAATTGTGGGGAAGCTGAAATATATCAAAAGATAGAGGGATAAAAACCTTATTTAAGCCTAATCGTGTTTCATTTGCATCATAACTCCTTAGGACTGAATCTATGCCTATCATAGATATCAAAGTAAAAGTTTCAGATGATCAAAACAAATTTCAGGAAATCTGAGGTTAATATCCAGAACAAGAAGTTTTATTTCTAAATATTTTTTAAAGTAAGCAAATTTTTTACACATTCTTAACTTACATTTCCAAGATGCAAGATACCATATGAAAATAAAATATTTAATTTCGTCAGTGCCATTATCATTGTCCTGGAAAACCCAAAAAATGTGTATTATATTCCATATCTTTTCTATGCCAATCTGCTCAAGATTATTACTGTCCCTTTAAGACCTGGACACCAGAAGCAGAACTAGAGTGTTTTAGCCTGGGTTCGCAGACGTGGGTGCAGGGGATCCCTTTAAAAATGGGAAGTGGAGAGGCGCGAGCTCTTTCTTGTTTCTCTCCATGCTGCCAAGAGGGTTGCCTGGAGTGGGTTCTTTGAGCTGGGGCAGCGCAAGGCAGAAGCCTTCTTTTGTTTCTCTCCAAGCTCCGTGGGGAGTTGCCTGGCGCAGGTCTCCAAGAAACTGCATTTTGCAATCCTAAACTGTTTTGGAGCAAATTTCGCACCACTTTTTTTTTCTGCAGTTTCCAGGGGATCCCCCTGATGCCCCAAAAGATAGGCTGGAAATAAAACCCCATAGACCAGTGTCTATAGAGCAGGTATTTGTTTATTGCAGCACTGGAGGTGAGGGGGATCTCTCCACCTAGCTCACCCACCTTTGTCAAGTGCTGTGGTTTATTTATACAGTAAATTTCACTTAGTGTTACTATGTCACCATAACATCATCATATATGCCCCGGAACTAATTTACATAACATGATCTCATGGTTATAAATAGTTCTTTTGCACTGAGCTTGCGCCTCCCCAGTTCAGTGGTCGTGGGGGTCTCCCTGATGAAGGCTTCCAGAGTCTTCTTCGCATCTGAACTTTTCACCTTCGTCTTCAGAGCATGCACAGTTATGGTATTCCTTGGTCTCTCTGGTTCTAACTGGTTTAAATTCTGTATTCTGTGGCTAACTGGCTTTATATTTGCCAGTTTCTCATTAGTACCATACTTGTCCACTTTTGAAGCTATCCACCTGGTGAGGTTTTTGTCTATTCAGCATTAAGCAACTATTAACCATATAATAGCCATTACGTTGTATAGAAAGTTATAATTGAAGTTATATTAATATAAAAGGTTATAATTCAGGTTATATAGGTATAGGAAGCTATAATTCAAATTATATTGATATAGAAAGCTATGATTCAGGTTATATTGATATAGAAAAGTTATAATTCAGGTTATGTTAATATCTTATAACTAAAGCTATATAAGCACCTTGTAACTCTGACCCAAGTTATATACAGACATCACCTCGTTCCTGGAGCTGGGGGAGGACGTTTTCTTTGGACCTTTTTTCACTGCTGCCGCTTAGGACAGCCACACCAGGAAAAGGGAGACCCCTCTTCTCTCTCCAAGAGTTTCAGCCACTGCCCCAGTTCCAGCCACCACTGTTGACAGAGCTGCCACCGCCAGGAAAGACCCTGTCAGGTGGTGTGGAGCAAACGGCTCAGCAGCATTTGACTGCTTTTGGACAGGAATAGTTCTCCAGTTTTCTTTTTTTTGGTCCTTGTTTCCTGTTGGTTGTTGTTTGGGAGAAGAGTGAGTTTTTTAATTGCGGAGGTTCATTTGCTGTGTTGTTTTTGTTGTTTCTTTGCTCTCTCTCTGTTACATGGTTGCCATTTGCACCAAGCCTGACAGAATTCAAGAAGCATTTGGACAATGCTTTCAGGCACATGGTGGGATTCTTGGGGCTGTTCTGTGCAGGGCCAGGAATTAGACTTTGATGACCTTTTGGATTCCTTACAACTCAGAATATTCTGTGATTCTGTCATTCTGTGAAGGTTTCTACTGGCCTTGATTGGAATTGAGTCAATTGTCTTCATAATATCTTTTATGGAGCTATGTTTTGGGTTTGGAATGAAAGCAGTTTTAATAACACAGGGACATTTCAGTTACTGCTGAGTGGTGCTTATACAGTATCAAAGCCTTTTCTGCTCTTCACACTGCCCTTCCAGCAAGTAGGCTGGGGTTGCACAAGAAACTGGGAGGAAACACAGCCAAGACAGCTGATCCAAACCAACCAAAGGGATATTTCATAGCATATGCTCAGCAATAAAACCTAGGAATAGAAAAAGGAATAGGGAGGAAATTTGGACTGATGGTATTTGCCATCCTAAGTAACCATTAATCAAGATAAAACCCTGCTTTCCTGGAGATGGCTAAACCTGTACCTGTCGCTGTTGAGACGGGCACAACATTCACATACAGACACATGCAGTGGCTCCAAGCAAAAGAAGGAACTACCTTTATTACTACGAAGTCTCTTTTATACTATTTTTCAGCATTCGCATTACATGTTCATTGGTTCCTAACTCACTACATTACAGTATTATTGGTTACCTATAATAAGCACACATTCTTACAAAATAACAGATTCCTTCATGCAGCTGCAGCTTCTACTCTGGTTGTTTTAGTTTCTTGCTTCTGTTGATGGTAGAATTCTCATGGTGTCCTAGGTTGCAATATAGATGTAGTTAAGTATTCTATTACCACCAGCTGTGGGCCGTTAGCTGCTATCACCTGCTAATGACCCACTCTGGATGACAGGCAATGGGCCATCAGGGACCCACCGTGTGACTCATGGACTTATCTCATCCCATTGTGGGATGCTCTGCCCAGGAGGGAGGAACCAGGTGTTCCCACGTGGATATAACCTGGCCTTGGAACTGCCTGAGGTAGCCCTGTCTACTGGGTTCCCAGAGGACCAGAGCTACTACTGGATCTTCAGCTGGAGACTAGACCTTCACAGGATCACCGCTTCAACTGGACTACTTCAGTTGGACTGCTACTACCACCCTAACAGGGTGTTAGGTTGTATCTGACTTTGTCAGTGCTTTTTCCTTGTATTATTTCACTTATTTTTAATTTCAGTCTTGACTTGTGATCTCCTACTGGTTTGTTTTCAAACCAAGACACATGGGTACAAACTGATTGTGTCAGGGTCAAAGTCTGTGAACTCGCCAGACTAATTGTCAGTTCCCACACTGTGCCTGCCAATGGAGAAGAGTTAATTAATTCCTTTTTTAGCTTTCTGGAGGCGTGCAGCTTTTTCTATCCCTAATAAACTGTTTTTATCTCAACCCAGAAGTTTTCTTACTTTTAGCCTTTTGATTCTCTCCCTTATCTCACTGGAGGGTGAGCAAGTGGCTATGTGAGGGCTAGCTGTCTACTGGGGTTAACCCACAACAAATTAACATCAAAGGAAACAAATATTCAGGCTACTTTCTGTAGCAATGTTTCCAGTAAATTCCTGTATCAACAGAGACATCTATTTTCTGCTTTCTTTCTAAAGCTTGAATCACTTTGCAGTGATTCAGTTACTCTGAAAACTTATCCAAAGAAAACCTTGAGTAAAAGATCACATGATGTTTTTTATTGCTTCCATCTACAAGATTATGTCTTTTTTCTTTGTTTATTTATTTGCTCATTTACTTGCTAGTGGTTCAGAACATCCAAGAAAAGTATCAAACTTGGAAAGATTGTTTGCTGTTGTCGATCAAAGACTTGAGTTTTGTCTCAACAATTCTCATCAGAAACCACAGGTGCAGGACTTAATCTGGTATGCAAAGAATGCTTTGTACCTGCCAAAGCTGGTACAGAACGAAGGCTTTGCTCCTGTCTCCCTGCCACCCACTATTGTGAAAGATCCATGAAGCAAGACAGGAAAATTAATGATGGGATTTACCACAGACCCATACCCCAACAAAGCATGCACAAAGAATTGACAACGACTGTTGGCCTTCCTCAAAGACCCCAAGTCGACCACCGCCGCGAGGAGGAATGCATGCGCAAGAAGAGGGGACCTGCCTCCAAAGCCGACCACGCCTCAGACACTCTTCTCTTTGCATGTGTGGCCTGCCAGGTGGAGTTTGGCATATCTCCACAGGACTGAGGTGGAGCAAAGGCGGGTCGCAAGGAGGAACCAGGTGTATTGACTAGCATAAAAGACAGCTCTGGAACAGCTGAATTTTGAAGATCTTCCCCACCATGAGATCACATCGATTGAAGACAGAGGCAGAGGAACGCCTTCTGGACTGGGACCCCCAGAGATGCCGGATGTCTGTGGACCTGTGGTGGTAGCCATAAACCCCTTTTTCCTCCCTTTTCTCCCTATCTTTTCCATTATTCTCTCACGCGCTCTCTCTTTCTATCACAAGCTGCTTTACAGGCACAATTAATAAAGTTCCTGTTTGGATTGAAATTTAACTCCCTTGACTTGTTGAATTATTTTGTTGTACTTTCTTTTTGCACTCTGAGATCATAGCTGGCACAAACCATCACGTGTCCACTTATAAGTGGACCTTATATCATTATATTCCGAAAAGACAGGCATTTTCAAAAATTGTAGGAAAATAAATATGAGTGGGAGAATTTGTAATTGACCAATATATTTGTAAAAGTGACCAGTGGTTGGTGATTTGTCTTTGGTGACAGGTAACTGAGAGCTATAGAAAGCCAAAACAACTTTGCATAGCAGAAAGCAGCAATGACACCTTTCTATATCGTCCTTCCTACAAAAGGGGAAACCACTCTTAGAAGTGGAGGAATATCATGGCTATGGAGGGTATTCCTTATATGAAGACTAGCATGAAAGAAAGTACTCAAACAAATGTGGGAAAAAATCTGAAAAATAAACCATTATATCTTACAATCAGGCTTCTAGACAGTTCAGACCCTCAAAATAGAATGGTATTTCAATGAATAGTAAGGTCACTTAATCCTGGTTTCAAGAGAGCTCTAGAAATATTGATATAAAGTATATGTCACCCATGGAAATTAATGTTGGAGCAGACATTCACCTGCAGCCCACGAAGGAGCAGGTGGATGTACCCTGAAGGAGGCTGTGACCCTGTGAAGAGTCTGTGCTGGAGCAGGCTCCTGACAAAACCTGTGACCCCATGGAGAGGAGCCCACATTGGAGCAAATTTTCTGGCAGGACTTGTGACCTGGTGGGGGGCCCACACTGGAGCAGTCTGTTCCTGAAGGACTGTACTCCATGTGAGGGACCCTACGCTGGAGCAAAGGAACAGAGTGAGGAGTCCTCATGAAGAGGAAGGAGCGGCAGAAACAACGTGTGATGAACTGACCACAACATCAATTCCCCATCCCCCTGCACCACTCAGAGGGAGAAGGTAGAAAAACTGGGAGTAAAGCTGAGCCTGGGAAGGAGAAGTGGGGTGAATGTGTTTAAGATTTGGTTTTATTTATTATTACCCTACTCTGATTTGATTGGAAATAAATTGTCATCCCCAAGTAGAGTCTGTTTTGCCCATGACAGTAATTGGTGAGTGTCGGAGGTTGGGGGCCATTGGAATTTTTTCTCCATCCCTGTTACTAAGCAACAAATATCTGGGTGATTAGAGCCATCAAATATTTTGTAAGAGACAAAAGGGTGTGCTAGGTGGGGCAAGGAGACAAGGCAGCTGGCTGTTGGGACTGGCACTTGTTCGTGGGACACCGGGAGGAAAGGGACTGCTCTTTGCTTCTGGCTGCGACTGCGAGAGATCCAGCTGTGCTCTACCTTCTCCTCCTGGCTGGGTGAGCTTTGATTCAACCTCTTTCCAACTGGGAGTGCACGTTTTTCCCGGCTGCGTTTTTCGCAGCAGCTGCGGGGGAGTCCGGCTGTCCCTGCCGCCTGCCCCACTTTCACTGCACCAGACCACGGCATCTGCTGTGACTGCACAGTCCCTGTCACCTCGCGGGCTAGCCGGGGAGAGCCAACCCCCTGCCGCCCCGCTCGCCACTCCGAGCTGCCTGCCTGCCTGCCTGCTTCTCAGCCCGTCCGCCATTACCAGCTGCATGAGGCTGACCTGACCCTGCACCATGATGTATCACGGTCCGGGGGGCTGCACGAGCCGGCTCCCCCCCCGTCCGGGGTCCCTGGTCCATGTAATTCCACCGGATCTGGGGCAGGCGGCCCCCGAGTTTCCATGGCATGGCATCAGTCTCCAAACCACATCAATTCAGGCAGGAAATTAAGTAAGGCGAAGGAAGAACTGGACTCCATCTCTGTTCTGGCAGGGAGGTTTATTTGGGGTAACGGGGAAAAGGGGCTTGCAGGGGAGGAGAAGGGGGGAGGAAAGGCTGGGACAGGATGAGGGCTGCCAGCCCAGAGATGCAAAACCTCGAGCTGATCCGGACATCGCTTTATAAAGGGAAAAGAAGGGGAGGGACTGTCTCCCCTAGAGCCAGTCCCGGGGAGTCTGAAGGGAGGACAGGCATAGGGAACCCACCAATAGATTTTGGGTACAGCAGAATGCATATTTCAAAATGAACCAATGGTATACAAAGCAGAGGGACAAAGGAGCACATGGAATCGCAAAACCCCACATTGCTACAACGCCACAGCGCCACCTGCAGCTGCTCGGCAGTCATCGCACCTGCCCTGCCCGACCGGGAGCTCAACAGTGCCCCTGCTGCTTGCAACCATGATTACACCACGTGGGAAAGTGCTCACCAGCTCAAAGGACATCTGTTACTGGTTTTCTCTGGTTCTATTTGTTGTTGTTATTCTTGCTATTGCTTGTTTACTCTGCTGTAGATACTAGTAAAGAACTGTTATTCCTTTTCCCATACCTCTGCCTGAAAGCCCTTGATTTCAAAATTAAAATAATTTGGAGGGAAGGGAAACCACATTCTCTGTTCTAAGGGAGGGTTCCACCTCTCTTAGCAGGCACCTGTCTTTCAAACCAAGACAGTGAGTCATTTCCCTCTGTTTTTACCTCAACCCAGGAGCCTTTTGTTATATTTTTTCTCCCCTGTCCAGTTGAGGAGGTGAGTGATAGAGCAGATTTGGTTGGTGCCTGGCATCCAGCCAGGGTCAACCCACCACAGTGAGCCCTTCCCACAGGCTGCATCTCTTCAAGAACAGCTCCAGTATGAGTCCCCTCACATGGGAACAGACTGCTTCAGTGTGGGTCCCCCACAGGGTCACAAGTCCTACTAGAAAATCTGCTCCAATGTGGGCTCCTCTGCATGGGGTCACAGGTCCCTCCAGGAGTCTGCTCTAGCATAGACTCTTCACAGGGTTACAGCCTCCTTCAGGGTACATCCACCTGCTCCTGTGTGGGGTCCTCCACAGGCTGCAGGTAGACAACCTCTTTCACCATGGTCTTCACCACAGGCTGCAGGGGACTCTCTGCTCTGGCACTTGGACCACCTCCTCTCCCTCCATTCTCACTTCACTTGGTGTCTGCAGAGTTGTTGCTCTCATATTCTCACTCCTCTCTTCTGGCTTCTGTTGCACTGCAGGTTCTTTTACCCTCCTTAAATATGAGGTGCTTTGATCAGTGACAGGTGTGTCTTGAAGTCATCTGGTACTGGCTCTGTCAGACATGGGGGAAGCTTCTGGCATCTTCTCACAGAAGCCACCTCTTTAGCCCCCCACTACCAAAACCTTGCAACAAAAACCCTATATACCCTTCTCATGCAGTTTTTCACAGTTCTTCTTTGGGTAGTTATACACCTGTGCTGTATGTTTGGATGATACTATGGAGTCACAAGCTGGGCTACTTTGTCCACTCATGATAGCCATCTGATGACCTGCGTCAGCAAGAGTTCAAAGCAATAATGGAAATACTCAATAAACACAATCTTTGGACATCTTTATGGCCCTTATTCTTCCTTGAACATATTCTCATTTTCACTGACATATTTTTATAAAAAAGACCAGAATATGATTTCTGGTAAAGACACTGTAATGTATTTAAAATGTGAAGGGTGCGCCACCTTTTTGTTCTTTCAATCTTTTGTTTTCCTAATGATAAGCATGCAATAAATTACAAGGAAATGAAATGTGACCATTAGAGCTTGTCCTGGTTTTGGCTGGGATAGTTAATTTTCTTCCTAGTAGCTGGTACAGTGCTGTGTTTTGGATTCAGTATGAGGATAATGTTGATAATTGTGCTAATTTGGGAGTAAACCAGCAGATGAATTACCTGCACACAAATATGTTGTGAGAGATTCTAAGTCAGAACTACAATTGATTAGGAAAAATTAAAATAAAGGAAATAATACAGAAGCAATGGCTTAAACTGACAAATTCAGAATACAACCTGCCACCCTCTTGGTCAGGATGGTGGTAGCAGTCCAGTTAAATGGTGGATGCAGTCTCCTTGGAGTGATGGATGTGGTCTTGTTGGAGTGGTGATCCTAAAGAAAGGTCTCGTCCATCTCTGGGGGTCCAGTGGTTGTTCTCAAGCTCTTCTCCTCTGGGAATCCAGTGGAAGTGCTAGCCCAGTGTTCTAGAGTCTCAGCTTATGTGCAGGTAAGACTGTTCAGGTCCTCCCCTTTGGGCAGGGCATCTCACAAAGGGAGGATGTAATCTTATGAGTCACTCCCAGAGACCATGATGGCCCATTAGCAGAGATAGCCCCCAGGATGGTGTTATCAGGGTTGAGTCATGCTGAGAACACCGCCCCACCTGTTTTTAACAGCTTATGAAGATGGTAATAGAATACATACTTTTTGGTTACACCTTCCATGTAACCTAAGATGATAACACACTGATGTTTTGGTTGTTGCTAAACAGTGGTTACTCTAAGTCAAGGATTTTCTAGTGTTTCATTCCCTGCCAGTGAGGAGGTACACAAGAAACTGGGGGAAAGCATAGCCAGGACAGCTGACCCAAACTGGCAAAAGGGATATTCCATACATTAGAACATCATGTTCAGTATATAAACTGGGGGAATTTCACTGGGAGCCACAATCTGCTGCCCGGGGACAGAATGGGCATCAGTCAGCAGTTGGTGAGGAATTTTATTGTGCATCACTTGTTATTCTTGGGTTTTATTCCTCTTTCTCCTTTTCATTACAATTATAATTATTGTTATTTTTAGTAGTAGTTAAAGTAGTAGTTGTATATTTTGTTTCAATCAGTAAACTGTTCTTATCTTAACCTGCGAGGTTTACATTTTTCCTATTATCCTCCCCACTGGGTGTGGTGGTGCATCCTCCCCCCATCCTCCTCAGGTCTGTTCTATGATCTCAAGAGTTCCTGACAAGCCTTGACCGAACCTGCTGAGTGGTGAAGTGCCCCTTGACCATATCAGTTGGATGGTGAAGTGTCCCTTGACAGTACCAGAAGCCCTTGCATGGTAAATCTGGGAAAAATTCTGACCATAATAGGAACATCATCTGCCTGACCAAGTTGGGAAACAAAGGAGGAGGAGTTGAGGTGTGGATTGACTCCACAACTCAGATAGTTATGAAATAGGTATGTGTTTATTCCAGCTGGGGTGCATGGGGGGTAGCCCCTGCAAAGGCATGCACACAGGCAGCAGCACTTCACTAGGTTTATATTAAGTTACAGGTTACATATGCATAAAGTTACACAATGCCCCTATACATATTCATTACTTATCCCCGCTTCATATTATAATGAGTTCAGAGTTCATTTAAATATGTTTGCGCAAGCACAGTGTCACAGATTAATTGTGGGCGAGGGTCCCAAAGAGAAATGAGGGATGAAGTTAGTAGTCTTCTTCAGGATGAACTGTTCACCCTGTTCCCTTGTGCATGCTCCCTTGGTTCTTGGTCCAAGTCCAAGCCTTAGAACTAACTTGTACCAGTTCTGGGGTCCGAGAGCAGGATGTTCAGTTACACTCAGTAGTTTTTCTCAATTATTTGGCTTTCTTCTCTATATCCTCCCTGTTACTAGGTAGGCACAAAATCATTAAGAAAATGATACATTGTCTTCAGCAAGCAAATCTTAGTAAATCATTATCCAATCTCTGGCCTTCTAAATCAGTTCAAAAAATTATTATCCAGCTTCTAGTTCTCCTAAATTAGTAAATTCTATCCCCCCTAAATCAGAATTATTCTTGTTAACCTTGGCAAATCATTTACCTCAATTGCAGCCTGAGTGAAGTGGTACCATTGTTACAAGACCTTTTGGAAAAAATGAGTTGTAGCTCAAGTGGAACAGTACTATTGTTACTGGACTTTTGGGGAAAAAAATTCAGTATTTACCAACTTGGGTTATGGCCAGGATGGAAATTTACTGATGAATAAAGCCAATCCTCTTGTAACCCTATAAATAGCAGCCCTAAGTGAGGCCCTTTGAGCTCTCCTGGACTGCAGTGGGCTGCCGCAGCACCTTCCTCTTAGTGGGGGCTCTCAGAGCTCACAAACCCTCAAGTTTGTGATACTTGTAGGACTATCACTGATGGAAAGGCCTTGGCTGATACTGCCTCACACATACACACATATTCCTCGAAGTGCAACCCTTGCCTGTTGAGAAACACTGAGAGATTTGACTTATTTCACTGAACCCAAGGAGAATTTTTGATAGGTACTGTCAGAGTCTGAAATAGTTCATGCCTCAAACATTGATATAAAGTTTTGCCCATTATAACAAAAAGTGTATAAAGAAGCTACAACCAAAGAAACCTCCCTGAAGATACCTGACTAGAACTTTGGACTGTAAGTTAAGCTGCTGAGATAAGATACTATTATAAAATCAGGCCTAAGGAGAAACAAACAAGGCTGAGGGAAAGGAATGCATACACAAGAGAGTCAAACACAGCAGAGATTCTTCCCTGGCTAGATTTGGGGTGGGGGAGACCACAGCCCACAGAAGTCAGGTTTACACAGACTCCCCCCCTGAAATGGGGGGCAGGGGAGAGGAGGTTTTGGGTATGACCTCTGGTCACAGGCAGTGAACACCCATCCTCCCTTACACAAACTGGCCCAGCTGTGGAACCCCCAACCCCACAGGCTACATCCATGGGACATTCACGTGAGAGACAGCTAAGGGGGTGTCATAATCCATCAAAGACCCCCCCCCAAAGTGCTCCCCAGAGGCCTTGCACCACAAGACTGCATGTGGTGCAACAGATCCAGAGTCTGCTGCAAGAGACTACCCCCTCCCCCAGAGGGACATGCCTGGACATTGCCGCCTGGACATTGCCACCTGGCCTGAGTGTATATTAACCCATGGGATTCTATGCTTTTCAGGGGGACCATTACCACCAAGAAGACCAGCTGGAAAGGAGCAATGGAACATCACTGGGATCCACAGAGTGGTGATATTTTCCTTATTCTTTCTCTGTCATTTTCTTTCTGTCCCTCCCGCCTATTTCCTATTTCTTTCTCTTCTCTTTTCTCTTCTCTCTGTCTCTCTCTCTCTCTCTCTCATATTTACTATCAAATAAACCCCATACTATTGACTGGCATATGACCTCGTTTGCACCTTAATTCAGGCAGAGGCATTTCTAAGAACCTTAATAATCGAATCCTAAGAGGTACCTTTACACACATAGATGATATAGATATAGATAGATATAGATATAGATATAGATATAGATATAGATATAGATAGATATAGATATAGATATAGATATAGATATAGATATAGATATAGATATAGATATATACATCTCTCTGCCTGTGTGTGTGTAAATTGATTATGGTATGAATGTTGTTATTGTGAATCTATAATTAAGTCACTGTCATAACTGTAGCAAATCCTATTGAATCACTTTATAAATATTAAATTAGTCAGTGATTAAGTGCTGCTAAATTCTTTTGCACCTTTATATTTTGTATCTGTATCCTTTGCACCCTTACCCTTTTGCATTTCCAGTCTCAGTGTAAATCACTCTGAACTGATTCTAATCCGATTTTCCCATGTATGCTCATCTATGTAGTAAGTAATAGAGTGAACCTTGCAATCGAACTCTCTTAAAGTCATACTTTCACAAATTCATATTTTTTGTGGTGGTTCTTTAAGTAGCCCAAACCACTCATTTGTGACACTAGAGAGGAGGAAGTGAGAAAATGGCTGCATGGCATTTAGTTGCCAGCTGGGGTTAAACCATGACAGTCCTTTCCTTTTTGGTGCTCAATGTAGGGCCCAAAGGGTTGAGATAGCAACAGATCAGACCAGAGTGTGTTAAAACAAATTTTTTATAAGCATTTATTTTATTAAGTTAATAGTTGCTGGTCACAATGTTGCTTCATTGGCTCTTGGAGTTACTATGTGTGTGCGCTCACAGTTGCATTATATAATATCTTTTGTGGTGTGTGTCTTCCCTGTGATAATGCTTATCGTCCATGGGGCCTAGTGTAAGGTTATCGTGTTGCTCTTTTGTCTCTGTTTGAAAGACAGGTGTCTGTCAAGGAAGGTGGGAACCTCCCTTGGAATGGAGAATATGACCCCCTTCCCTCTGAATTATTATAACCTTGAAATGAGGGGGCTTTCAGGCAAAGATATGGGAAAAAGAATAACAGTTCTTTACTAGTATGTATAACAAGGCAAACAAACAATAACGGCAGTAACAACAAATGAAACCAGAAACCCAGTAACAGCCTTCTCGACTGCAGGCACTTTGCCCTTTGGTGTAGTTACGGTCACAGCCGGCAGGGGCGCTGTCCGGCTCCCGGCCAAGCAGGGCAGGTGCGATGATTCCCTTGCGGCTGCAGGTGGCGCTGTGGCGTGAGTCCCATCGTGTCTCCCCTCACGTGGCAATAGTAGGTGGGCTGGAACGCGAGGTGGGAAGTAGCAGGGACATCAGAGCAGCAAGCTGGAATGGCAGGGCTGGCTCACCTGGGGTAGCAAGCAAGAGATAGCAGAAACTCCACAGCTGCAGCTGGAGCTGCAGGGCGTCCCAGCAGGGCAGGGGGTGTTGAGTTACAGTGTAGCAAAGAAAACCTCAGAGCAGTGGTAGAGAAACAGCGGGGGCTGGGCAGTGGCCACCCGGCTCCCAAAAACGGTCGAGAGAGACTCCCTTGGAGGGGGAAGGGGCTTGGGGATCGCAGGGTTTCCCCTGAGGTACCCGAGCAGATGGTGAAGGGTCCTTTGTTTGGTGAGGTAGGGCATAAATAAGGTCTCAGTCAACGACCGCTCTTATGAGCAAAGCCTCACTCACAGCAGAAGCAAGATGAGGCTGGGCTCTGGCGGCGGCAATAAATTCTTCCCCCCAGGCAGCAGCTCGATCATCTTCCTCCAAAGCCAAGAGAGCAAGAGGGCTAGCAGCTGCCCCAGCTCTCCTTTTCCCAGCCCACTTCTCCAGATATCTCTGCTCTTCCCAGAGAAACCCTCAGATAGAAGAAGTGCAGCCAGGTGCCCTCCTCCCCTGAGCTTGGCAAATTCTTTTGTCTCTCTCAAGTGCCAGGTTGTTATTGTTCCTTAGCAACAAAATGGAGGAAAATTCCCTAACCTCCAACATCTTTGCAGTAGTGACTTATGATATGATAGAATTGCAGGTCATTAACCTAATCTGGTATGTGTTCTTAGCATTGCTGTTGCCTCTGTACCTGGGAGCCATTCAGTGGGAACTATTAATAATTACACCTTTTGCCTTTTCTCCTCAGAGAGCCAACTTATAGGAGAAACATCTTCCAACACCTCTTTTCTTTCCTTCCTTCCAATATCTTCAGAAGTCCTCTAGCCCTCCAGGATTATTACAGAAGCATTTGAGAATTTTAAAGATTTTGAATATCCTTTGTATACATTTGAAACCAGCCTGGCCCTTTTGCTAGGAATCATCATTGTGTTGCATATGGTTCTGATCTTGTTTAGAGTTAAGCAACGATCTGTGGCTACCCCAATTGCACTGACAAACACTGTAGCTCAAGGGAGGAGGAGAGGTACACAAACCCTGGCAACAACAAATCAAACAGGAGATAGTTCATGCAGTAGCTCTCAGGCCAGTCAGACCAGGATGTAAAAAATGTGCCCTATGCTGCACTGGGGAGAATAGTCTTTCCTAGAGCCTCTGGCAGAAAGCACCAGGGGAGACTCAAGGCTGACCCCTAAGCTTTTAGAGTCAGGGATACTCCAACTGAAAAGAAGATACTGGAAGCTTATTAAGGGGTGTCCTAGGTTGCAATATAGATGTAGTTAAGTATTCTATTACCACCAGCTGTGGGCCGTTAGCTGCTATCACCTGCTAACGACCCACCCCGCATGACAGGCAATGGGCCATCAGGGACCCACCGTGTGACTCATGGACTTATCTCATCCCATTGTGGGATGCTCTGCCCAGGAGGGAGGAACCAGGTGTTCCCACCTGGATATAAGCTGGCCTTGGAACTGCCTGAGCTAGCCCTGTCTACTGGGTTCCCAGAGGACCAGAGCTACTACTGGATCTTCAGCTGGAGACTAGACCTTCACAGGATCACCGCTTCAACTGGACTACTTCAGTTGGACTGCTACTACTGTTGCAAAACCATGAATAAAGACTTTAGTAGTAGTCATGCTAAGGCTTGGAGGGATCAGTAGGCCTGAGTGTAAACACTGTTGTGTAGCGAAGTTGCCAGTAGCGATCAAAAGGATCAATAGAGCATACTGATGAGGGTAGAAAGACTTGTCTAAGGAATGTAGCTATAGAACAGTTTGTTTATTTAAGTAATCTGCTAAGTGGAGTGTGTGACTTATCTAATAGGGTGTAGTAAAATAATGATGATAAAGAATGTTCAGTTAACGAAAAACAAAGTCACAATGTAATCATAAATCAGGTAGATGTGTCTAGAAATCAAATTCGTTGAGATGAAGCAATTTGGAAAGAAAACATATATATACTCAGTGATTTTGTAGCAGGTTGGGGGCTCTGACTTTTGGATGCGAGTCCCAGGTCCCCAGGGCCCTCAATAAAGCACCGCATAAAATAACTTTGGTTGTTTTCTGTTTCCTCGGTTCGGGCAACACTACCACCCTAACAGGGTGTTAGGTTGTATCTGACTTTGTCAGTGCTTTTCCTTGTATTATTTCACTTATTTTTAATTTCAGTCTTGACTTGTGATCTCCCATTGGTTTGTTTTCAAACCAAGACATATTTTGGCGCCCAACGTGGGGCACGACCTGGGGAAACTCAGAAATCCTATCACCATGATGCTCAGCTTATCTATATGGGTACTGTATCTCGCTCTCTATATTTTTCCTCAAATGGGATACTATCTGCCTGTCATATTGCTCCTGTTGCGACCAGGGAATGGCATGAGAATTGCTCTATTGGTTTATTATGCCTATGGCATGGTTACCTGTGAGGCAATGAACACCATTCGTTATATATACTTGACTTTGTCTGCCTGGCCTAACCTGAGCTGCTTCGTCTGAGACCTCCTCAGCAATCGCACCCAGCCTCTGGGGCTAGGAAGAGAGAGCGATTTCTTCCAGCATTTCAGGTCAGGCACAGCCGTCCTTGACAATATTGAGTTCTCCCTGGATGCTAAGGATGGCATAATCTTCCTGTCAGTTCTGTTTTCTTTTTTCTCTGCGACCAGCACCGTGTACCTCATGCTGAAGAACAGAACAATACTTTGTCTTCTTGAGGAGGAGAAAAGAAGCAAATCAGCAGGCAAGAGGAAAAGAACCAAAGGAGCAGTCGACGTCTCAACACAGACCATCACCAAATCAGAACAGTTGAAGCCGGTAGCAGTTGCCCCCGTCCAGAAAAAGAAATCCAAGAGCAAATCAGTCCGCATAGCGACTGACGAGGATGCGGCAGGACCATCTCACCCAGCAGAAGAGACAGAGCCGGAGATCATCACTCGCTCTCTATCCCTGGGGGAGCTGCGGGACCTACGGAGGGAATTCACCCGGCAGGCAAATGAGTCCATCTTAACCTGGCTGCTCCGCATCTGGGATGCCGCCGCTAATGACACCATTCTGGACGGAAGTGAGGCCAGGCAACTGGGATCCCTGTCCCAGGATGTGGTTATTGACCAGGGGATTGGGAAAACCCAGGAAACTCTCAGCCTCTGGCGGCGATTGCTGGCGAGTGTACGGGACAGATACCTGTGCAAAGAAGACCTCCAGATGCACCAAAGAAAATGGAACACAATAGAACAAGGTATCCGATGCCTGAGGGAATTGGCCGTGCTAGAGATCATTTTCTCGGACAACGAGAGATTCCCCAAGAGCCCAGATAACGTCCAGTGCACTTCACAAATGTGGCTAAGATTCGCGCGGCTCGGACCAGAGATATACTCTCATTACCTGGCAACACTGCAGTGGAGGGAAGGCGAAGACCAGGTGGGCGTGTTAACAAACAAACTGAGAATTTATGAGGACACTGTCACCGCTCCACTACGCACTCAGGTCTCATCAGTGGAAACAAACCTGGCCGAGCAAGTCCGGAGCTTGATTGAAGAGAGCCTCCAGAAACTAAGGAAAGAGCTCAAGGAAGGATTTTTCCATGTCACACCGAAACCAACCCGAGTCTCTGCCATCAGGAGCAGACGTCCCCCAGCCAGGGAAAGAAGACAAACTCCACGACGTGACCTCTGGTTTTTCCTTCAGGAGCATGGGGAAGACATGAGAAAGTGGGATAGGAAACCCACCTCCTCCTTAGCAGCCCAGGTACGTGAATTGAAAACAGAAACATCCACTTCAGGAGGCTCATCTAGGTACAACACTGCCCCAGTCTCTTGTGGACAGAACCCCCGACAGAATGGAAAGGATAATATGACTGATCCTCTTGAAGGAACCTCAGGAACACATTTACAGGAGAAGAGCACCACGCACCAAAAACAGGATTAGAGGAGCCCTGCCTCTAGCCAGGTAGAGGAAAGGGACAATCGGATCTATTGGACTGTGTGGATCCGATGGCCTGGCACGTCTGACCCACAAAGATACACGGCTTTGGTTGATACCGGCGCTCAGTGCACCCTGATGCCATCCAGGTATGTGGGGACCGAATCCATTTCTATTTCTGGGGTGACAGGAGGATCCCAGCAGCTGACTGTACTGGAAGCTGAAGTGAGTTTAACTGGGAATGAGTGGCAGAAACACCCCATTGTGACTGGTCCAGACGCCCCATGCATCCTCGGCATAGATTATCTCAGGAGTAGATATTTCAAAGACCCAAAGGGACATTGCTGGGCTTTTGGGATAGCAGCCGTAGAGACGGAAGACATAAGACAACTGAATACCCTGCCTGGTCTCTCAGACAACCCATCTGCTGTTGGACTACTGAGAATTGAAGAAAAGCGGGTACCAATCGCTACAGCAACAGTGCACCGCTGGCAATACCGCACTGACAGAGACTCTGTGGCCCCCATCCATAAGATGATTCGGGAACTGGAGAGCCAAGGGGTGGTCAGCAAGGCTCACTCACACTTTAACAGCCCTATATGGCCGGTGCGTAAGTCCAGTGAAGAATGGAGACTGACAGTGGATTACCGTGGCCTGAATGAAGTCACACCACCACTGAGTGCTGCTGTACCGGACATGTTGGAACTTCAGTATGAGCTGGAATCCAAGGCAGCAAAGTGGTATGCGACCATCGACATTGCCAACGCCTTTTTCTCCATTCCTCTGGCAGCAGAGTGCAAGCCTCAGTTTGCTTTCACCTGGAGAGGTGTGCAGTACACGTGGAACCGACTGCCCCAGGGGTGGAAGCACAGTCCCACCATCTGCCATGGACTGATCCAGGCTGCACTGGAGAAGGGTGAGGCTCCAGAACATCTGCAGTATATCGATGACATCATTGTGTGGGGTGACACAGCAACGGAAGTATTTGGGAAAGGAGAGAAAATCATCAGAATTCTCCTAGAAGCCGGCTTCGCCATCAAGAAGAGTAAAGTCAAGGGACCTGCCCGAGAGATCCAGTTCCTGGGAGTAAAGTGGCAAGACGGACGGCGTCAGATTCCTTCTGAGGTCATCAATAAGATCATTGCGATGTCTCCACCAACCAACAAGAAGGAGACGCAAGCTTTCCTAGGCGCCATAGGCTTTTGGAGAATGCACATCCCTGAGTACAGCCAGATCGTGAGTCCTCTCTACCTCATAACCCGCAAGAAGAATGATTTCCACTGGGGCCCTGAACAGCAGCAAGCCTTCACCCAGATCAAACAGGAGATCGCTCATGCGGTAGCCCTGGGACCAGTCAGGACAGGACCAGAGGTAAAGAATGTGCTTTACTCTGCATCCGGGAGCCATGGTCTGTCCTGGAGCCTTTGGCAGAAGGTGCCTGGTGAGACCCGAGGTCGACCACTGGGATTCTGGAGTCGAAGTTACAGAGGGTCTGAAGTCAACTACACTCCCACCGAGAAAGAAATCTTGGCAGCTTATGAAGGAGTCCAAGCCGCCTCAGAGGTGATCGGCACAGAAACACAACTTCTCCTTGCACCCCGACTGCCAGTGCTGGGGTGGATGTTCAAGGGAAGGGTTCCCTCTACCCACCATGCCACTGATGCCACGTGGAGCAAATGGATTGCCCTCATCACACAGCGCGCCCGTATTGGAAACCCAAATCGCCCTAGGATTCTGGAAATTATAACAAACTGGCCTGAAGGTGAGACTTTTAAATTATCTTCAGAAGATGCAGAGGAGCAAGTAGCACGTGCTGAGGAAGCACCCCCGTATAATGAACTGCCAGAGAGTGAAAGACGCTATGCCCTCTTCACCGATGGTTCCTGCCGAATTGTAGGCGCAGATCGGAAATGGAAAGCTGCAGTATGGAGCCCCACACGACAAGCTGTACAGACTACTGAGGGACAAGGTGGATCGAGCCAGGTCGCGGAGCTTAAAGCCATCCAACTGGCTTTGGATATTGCCGAACGAGAGAAATGGCCAAGGCTTTATCTCTACGCCGACTCTTGGATGGTAGCCAATGCACTGTGGGGATGGTTAGATCGCTGGAGAAAGGCTAACTGGCAGCGCAGAGGAAAACCCATCTGGGCTGCTGAGATTTGGCAGGACATCGCCGCCCGGGCAGAAAAGCTGACTGTGAAAGTTCGACACGTGGATGCACATGTACCTAAGAGTCGGGCTAATGAAGAGCATCGTAACAACGAGCAGGTGGACCGAGCTGCCAAGGTGGAAGTGTCACAGGTGGATCTGGACTGGCAGCACAAAGGAGAATTATTTCTAGCTCGTTGGGCCCATGATGCCTCTGGTCATCAAGGGAGAGATGCGACATACAGGTGGGCTCGTGACCGAGGGGTGGACTTGACCATGGACAACATCTCACAGGTCATCCACAGCTGTGAGACTTGTGCTGCAATCAAACAGGCCAAGTGGGTGAAACCTCTGTGGTATGGTGGACGATGGTCAAAGTACAGGTATGGGGAAGTATGGCAAGTTGACTACATCACACTTCCCCAAACCCGCCAAGGAAAGCGCTACGTGTTGACCATGGTGGAAGCAACCACGGGATGGTTAGAGACCTACCCTGTGCCTCATGCTACTGCCCGGAACACCATCTTGGGTCTGGAAAAGCAAGTCCTGTGGAGACATGGTACCCCTGAGAGAATCGAGTCTGACAATGGAACCCATTTCAAGAATGGCCTCATAAGCGCCTGGGCTAAAGAACACGGAATTGAATGGATATACCATATCCCCTATCATGCACCAGCTGCCGGGAAAGTTGAACGGTGCAACGGACTACTTAAGACAACTTTGAAGGCACTTGGCGGGGGAACCTTCAAAAATTGGGAACTGAACTTAGCAAAGGCCACCTGGATGGTTAACACAAGGGGTTCTATCAATCGAGCCAGTCCTGCCGAGTCCAAACCTTTGCACGCAGTGGATGGAGATAAAGTCCCTGTGGTACACGTAAGAGGTTTCTTAGGAAAGACTGTTTGGATTAGTCCCACCTCAGGCAAAGGCAAACCCATCCGTGGAGTGGTTTTTGCCCAAGGACCTGGTTATACTTGGTGGGTGATGAAGGCAGATGGGGAAACCCGTTGTGTACCACAAGGAGACCTTTTCTTGAGTGAGAACTCTGTAGATGGTAATAGAATAAGGGGTGGATAATGTCCTAGGTTGCAATATAGATGTAGTTAAGTATTCTATTACCACCAGCTGTGGGCCGTTAGCTGCTATCACCTGCTAATGACCCACCCCGCATGACAGGCAATGGGCCATCAGAGACCCACCGTGTGACTCATGGACTTATCTCATCCCATTGTGGGATGCTCTGCCCAGGAGGGAGGAACCAGGTGTTCCCACGTGGATATAACCTGGCCTTGGAACTGCCTGAGCTAGCCCTGTCTACTGGGTTCCCAGAGGACCAGAGCTACTACCGGATCTTCAGCTGGAGACTAGACCTTCACAGGATCACCACTTCAACTGGACTACTTCAGTTGGACTGCTACTACCACCCTAACAGGGTGTTAGGTTGTATCTGACTTTGTCAGTGCTTTTCCTTGTATTATTTCACTTATTTTTAATTTCAATCTTGACTTGTGATCTCCCACTGGTTTGTTTTCAAACCAAGACAGGGGTTTGAGCCACTTTGGAGGCAATTGGTACTGAAGCACAGCTCCTCCTGGCACCACAGCTGCCCGTGCTGGGCTGGATGTTGAAAAGGAGGATCTCCTCTACACATTGTGCCACTGATGCTACATGGAGCAAGTGGATCTCACTGATCACACAAGAAGCTCAAATAGGAAATCCCAGTCATCCAGGAATCTTGGAAGTGATCACGGACTGTCCAGAAGGCAAAGATTTTGGAATGTCAGCAGAGGAGGAGGTAATACGTGCTGAAAATGCCCTACTGTATAATAAACTACCATAAACTGCAAAGAAATATGCCTTGTAATGATAGGTCCTGCCATCTTGTGGGAAAGCATCAGAGATAGAAAGCAGCTCTATGGAGTCCCCTACAATAAGTCACAGAAACTGCTGAAGGAAAAGGTGAATTGAGTCAATTTGCAGAGGTGAAACCCATCCAGCTGGCCTTAGATTTTGCTGAACAAGAGAAATGGCCAATACTTTATACTGACTTTTGGATGGTGGCAAATGCCCTGTGGGGGTGATTGTATGAATGGAAGCAGAATAACTAGCAGTGTAGGGGTAAACCCATCTGGGCTGATGCATTGCGGCAAGATATATGCCTTGCAGCATCTGTCTTCACCATGCCAGATCTGGGGATCTGAACCACATTCCCCTCTGATTGCCTCATTATTGAAAAATGAACTTTGATGAAGCTGGATAAGCGTAGCAGTGATGGAATCAGAACTGGCTTCAACATGCAACAATCCAACACCTCACACCATCCTTCCTGCCTGATGGAGTGTTATGAGTGATGGAGCCAAAGACCATGGACTAAATGAATTCAATGGACCCAATAGGGGTGGTCCACTGTCGGAGGTTGGGGGGCATTGGAATTTTTTCTCCATCCCTGTTGCTAAGCAACAAATAGCTGGGTGATTAGATCCATCAACTCTTTTGTAAAAGACAAAAGGGTGTGCTAGGTGGGGCAGGAAAAGGAGGCAGCCGGCCATTTTGGGACTGGCTCTCTCGTCATCCGGACACGGGGAGGAGAGGCTGCTCTTTGCTTCTGGCTGTGACCGCAAGAGATCCAACTGTGCTCTGCTTCTTTCTCCTCTTAGCTGGGTGAGCTTTGATTCAACCTTTCCCACTGGGAAGTGCACGCTTTCCCCGGCTGCATTTTCTCGCAGCAGCTGCCGGGAGTCCGGCTGTCCCTGCCACCCATCCCGTTTTGCCGCACGAGACTGCGGCGTCTGCTGTGACTGCGGAGTCCTTGCTACCTCGCTGGCTAGCCGGGGAGAGCCAGCCCCTTTGCCCCTGCCGCCCTACTCGTTGCTCCAAGCTGCCCTGCCTGTCTGCTTTCTCAGCTCTCTGCCATTACCAGCTGTGTGAGGCTGACCTGACCCTGCGCCACAGCGCCACCTGCAGCCGCTCGGCAGTCATCGCACCTGCCCTGCCCAACCGGGAGCTCAACAGCGCCCCTGCTGCTTGCGACCGTGATTACACCACGAGGGAAAGTCATCTGCTATTGGTTTCTGGTTCTATTTGTGGTTGTTATTATTGTTATTGCTTGTTTATAGATACTAGTAAAGATCTGTTATTCCTTTTCCCATACCTTTGCCTGAAAGCCCTTGATTTCAAAATTAAAATAATTCAGAGGGAGGGGAAATCACATTCTCTGTCCTAAGGGCGGGTTCAACCTCTCTTAGCAGACACCTGTCTTTCAAACCAAGACATTCACAGACAAAAGGAATAATATCTGTGTGTATATCTATCAAAAGACAGGAAAGGTGATGGGGTATTGATGCAAATCTTTCAGGTCTGGTCTGATGGAATAGGTCTCCTCTATTGTCTGTAAACAGTCATGCTCAGGCACGTCATCAAGTAATGTGGATGAAAAAAACATTGCAGGGTTTACAACAGATTTTTTTTTTTAGGGTAACATCGTCCTGTTTCAACAACACAGATTGGTGTTTAATCATTCTGCTAGGGGATAACCAGTGTCCCCCCTTTTGTTCAAGCACAGAGACCATGGTGTGGGGTACATACACGACAATGTGCTGCCCAAGGGTGAATTTACAAGCCTCCTGTATGAGGATGACAGTTGCTACCACAGCTTTCAGACACCCAGGCACCTACAGGTGCTAGTCCCCTACAACTTTCCAATTTCAGAGGGTACTGTGTCTGCCTCACTGGTGTTGCCTCTGCTTTGAGTGCAATACTCACAGGTTCAGCTCTTTTGGATCTCCTGGGAAAATCACTGGCCCATACTATTGGAATGACAGTATTCTCAACTTCTTTAGGAATTTCCCCACAACACTCCTGTATGAGAAAAGTAGCTGCCTCGAGAAATTTTAGATTCAGGAATTATAACTATCACTCCCTCCTCTTTGAAAAATTTAGTCTGTAGGGGTCTCATTTTCATCTTGTCTAATTTCATATAATTTGGACCAATTCACTGCTTTAGGGATAGCACATTTTAGCCCAAGGACCACTCATTTTTGATATTGTTTTAACTTGGCCATCTGCTCTGTCGCGTTAGGGTCCCACCCTGGATCTGTCTGAGGGAAAATATCATTAACAGGTCCTTGAAGAGTACCAGCCACAATCTGAGTCTCTATAGCATTTATAGCAGCCTTAATGACCATCTCCTTTTCCGTGCTATCTAATAATTCATCCAGCATTTAGATCACCCCAGTCTGGCATTTGTGCCTTGATGGCTAATTCAAACTGCATGGCTACCCTCTCTGGGTTTTCTCTATATCTTCCAACTGACTCCCTCCATAGTTGGAGTTCTCTGAGGGAGAACGGTGTTTTTATATAAATCACTCTTGATTCCCAACAGCCTGCCTCAAAGGTGCTTCTAGGGCAGCCTCCTCCTTTCTTGGTTCATCCTTCTTAGGTCTGGTGCGTTTAGCTACTGGACTAGTAGCCCCTATGGCTTCCCAGGCTATTTTCCCCTCTCTTTCCCGGTAAGCCTGCTGATTCCTGTGGCTGTGGCCCCGGCCCCGGTTTCCTCGTCCTCGGAGCTATCTGCACTGGACTCATCTGTCTCGTTTTTAATTGGTGGCTTTTTCTCCCTCAGCCCTGCCACTGACCGTGCGGTGGAACGAGTGCTGCCCTCTGCCTCCCCTTTCCCCAGCCTGGGAGTGGTCGGGGACCGCGGCAGAAGCACTTCCCTCCCCGCCTTGACCCCCCCCCCCCCCCCTTGCCTCCGCCCTCAGGGCGGCTGGTGGGCGGTGACTGACCTGCCCCTGCTCCTCCCCCACCTCTGCCTTCAGGGCGGTCTGGGAAGGGTGGCAGCGGAGGGGGTGGTGGCCACTCATCCTCCATCCTTAGCACTGTATCAGTGTCCCGGGTTAATGATAAGACTCTCTCTCCTCCGAGAGCGAAGGGCCCCGACATCCCCTCCCCCACCCACAACAGAACCTCTTAGATGGAAGTGAAGAAAAAACTATTTATTTGACAAAACCACGCAGAGTGCCCTGCAAGGCACAGGGGAAGGGGAAAACCAAGGTGAAAAGGAGTTATTCAACCTGATTAAAAAGTCCTTGTCTCAGACGCAGCCCCTCTCCTCCTCGCCCCCCACCCGAGGCCGGGTGGAGCTCCCTGGAGAGCTCTGCTGTCCTCTGGCTCTCCTGGGTCTCCAGGTGGCAAAGCAGATCGAAGAGAAGGGGTCCAAACGAGGAAAAAGAAAAAATGGGAAAAAAAAACGGGAACAGAGCTCACTCCGACCCCCGTCCAGCACGCAGTCTCTGCCGGGCGACGAATCCTCCCCCGGAGCGAGGCTTGGGGAAAATGTTTTCAAAACAACCCGCGTTTCTCTCTTCGGCTGGGTGTAGTTAAAGAGACAGGACCACACATTTTTTCTTTCTTGGGCATATAAGCCAACGATAGGGGATAAAGGATTATCATAACATCAATCCAAGACATTCCACCCCTTATTCCATAGCGTTGGCTTAGGGCCCACCCTAACATCTTCCAACTTTAAACACACACACATATATATACACATATATACATACATACACACATACATATATACATATATACACATATACATATATACACATAACTATGTACAAATAATGTCATTCGGTGAAAGGTGGTATGTTGCCATCCCAACCTTACACGTGGCCTTCACCCAAAATTAAATTTCCCTGAGGGACACATCGTGTTTTTCCATCTTCCTGCATTATCCACCAAGTACACCCTGGTCCCTGAGCAAAGACAACCCCACGGATGGGTTTGTCTTCATGTGAGGCAGAATCAATCCAGACAGTTTTCCCTAACAAGCCTCTGGCATGTACTGCTGGGACCTTATCTCCATCCACTGTATGTAGAAGCTCAGATTGGGCAGGACCTGCTCAGTTGATGGAGCCTCGGGTATTGACTAACCAGGTGGCCTCTGCTAAATGTCACTCCCAATTCTTATAAGTTCCCCCACCCAATGCCTTTAGGGTGGTTTTTAACAGTCCATTATACCGTTCCACTTTGCCAGCGGCTGGTGCATGATAGGGAATGTGGTACACCCACTCAATGCCATGTTCCCTAGCCCAGTTGTTTATGAGGCTATTTTTAAAATGAGTTCCGTTATCTGACTCAATTCTCTCAGGGGTACCATGCCTCCACAGGACTTGGTTTTCAAGGCCCAGGATGGTGTTACGAGCAGTGGCATGAGGCACAGGGTAGGTTTCCAGCCACCCCGTGGTGGCTTCTACCATTGTGAGCACATAGCGCTTGCCATGGCGGGTTTGAGGCAGTGTGATGTAATCAATCTGCCAGGCCTCTCCATACTTATATTTAGACCACCTTCCACCATACCACAGGGGTTTCACCCGCTTGGCTTGCTTGATGGCAGCACACGTTTCACAGTCATGGATAACTTGAGAGATGCAGTCCATGGTTAGATCCACCCCTCGGTCTCGTGCCCACTTATAGGTGGCATCTCTGCCCTGATGGCCTGAGGCATCATGGGCCCATCGAGCCAGGAATAAATCTCCTTTATGCTGCCAATCCAAGTCTACCTGGGACACCTTTATCTTTGCAGCCTGATCTACCTGTTCATTGTTTCGGTGTTCCTCATTAGCTCGACTCTTGGGGACATGGGCGTCTACATGGCGGACCTTCACAGGTAGTCTCTCTGCCCGGCTAGCAATGTCTTTCCACTCTTCAGCTGCCCAAATTGGTTTTCCCCTACGCTGCCAACCAGCCTTCTTCCACATTTCCAGCCAACCCCACAGAGCATTGGCTACCATCCATGAATCAGTATAAAGGTAGAGCTTTGGCCATTTCTCTCTTTCAGCAATGTCCAGGGCTAACTGAACGGCTTTGAGCTCAGCGAATTGGCTTGATCCACCCTCTTCTTCCCTAGCTTCTGCAACCCGTCGTGTGGGGCTCCACACAGCTGCTTTCCATTTTCGTTTTGTCCCTACAAGACGACAGGAACCATCTGTGAAAAGAGCGTAGCGTGTTTTGTCTGCTGGCAGTTGGTTGTATGGTGGGAATTCCTCTGCACGGGTCACCTGTTCCAGCTCCTCTTCCTCAATCAGACTAAAATTTTCACCTTCAGGCCAATTTGTAATTATTTCCAAAATCCCAGGGCGATTCAGATTTCCCATACGGGCACGCTGTGTGATAAGGGCAATCCATTTGCTCCATGTGCCATTGGTGGCATGATGAGTAGAGGGAACCTCTGCTTTAAACATCCACCCCAGCACCGGTAGTCGAGGTGCCAGGAGGAGTTGTGCTTCTGTGCCAATTACCTCTGAGGCAGCTTGGACTCCTTCGTATGCTGCTAGGATTTCTTTCTCTGTTGGGGTGTAGTTGGCTTCAGACCCTCTGTAACTTCGGCTCCAAAATCCCAGTGGTCGGCCTCGAGTCTCACCAGGCACCTTCTGCCAAAGGCTCCAGGACAGACCATGGCTCCCAGCTGCAGAGTAAAGCACATTCTTTACTTCTGGCCCTGTCCTGACTGGGCCAAGGGCTACTGCATGAGCAATCTCCTGCTTGATCTGGGTGAAAGCTTGCTGCTGTTCAGGGCCCCAGTGGAAATCATTTTTTTTACGGGTAACCAGGTAGAGAGGACTCACAATCTGGCTGTACTCAGGGATGTGCATTCTCCAAAAGCCTATAGCTCCCAGGAAAGCTTGCGTCTCCTTCTTGTTGGTTGGGGGGGACATTGTGATGATTTTATTGATAACCTCAGTAGGAATCTGACGCTGTCCATCTTGCCACTTCACTCCTAGGAACTGGATCTCTTTGGCAGGCCCTTTGACTTTGCTCTTTTTTATAGCAAAACCGGCTTCCAGGAGAATCTGGATGATTTCCTTTCCTTTCTCAAATACTTCTTCTGCTGTGTCCCTGTGGCAGGACAGACACCCCCCCCCCCCCTTCTCTCTCTCCCTGATTGTTAGCCGAGATCGATGGCTCAGATTAAGTCAATGGCTTAATCCTGACTATCAATGCTGGCGTCTGGAACTCAGAGCGAGACACTGAGAGAATGTGAGTAATTTTCAAGTGACCGCAAAATACACACTCTTTTCCCTATAAAACACCACGCAAAACTCAGTAAAATCAGAAGCTTTTGTACATGGATACTGGAGCGTGAGGAAAAGTTTCTCCCCCAGCTTGGACGCAAGCTGTGCGGTTACTTCCCGTGGGATTGAGAGCGGATCTGGTGCATCCCCAACACCAAAAATTGGATTTGGTAAGAAGCATTCAGTTTCCTGAATTGTATTTCTCTTTGCTAGCTACAATAATATTAATAGGTACCTTTTCATTTTTAGCGCTGTATTGTTTTAATCTCCCTATTTTGGGCACACATATATATATGTTTGTTTTAGCTATGAATAGCTTTTCATGTGTTGTGTAGTAAAATTTGTCTAGTTCTTTGTTCCGTTCTCACCTGTGTCTAATAAACCATAATCTATTTTACATTAGACATAAATCGGCTGTCTTTATAAGAACTTACGAGTGAGACTGGGTTTTGGGGTGCTGGTCACTCTGAATAGGTTTGGTCACTAGTTGTCATAGGCCTAGGCAACTGGTAAAATCCATATACCCTCTGTTTCCACTCGTGACATTTTTGGCGTAGTCGGCAGGATAGATGGCTAACGATTTGAGAACCGAGAGTAAGGAACTTACACAATATTTACGGAGGCACAGTGTTCACATTGATACTGATGACCCCTGGCCCACAGAAAACTGGTTTCAGTGGGGAAACATAAAGGAAAAATTAGATGAAAAACAGGGTTCATTAAAAAATACCAAAGGAAAGGGCATTATTTGTCATGTACTCGCCCTATGTTTAAACTCTGCTTGGAGATGGAGAGAACAAATAATAAAAGAAAATGAAAAATTGATGAATGAAATACAAAGATTAAAATTGGCACAATTATCCCTGCAAGGCCAATATAACCAGGCAAAACAGGGGCTAAAAGAATCTAAAAAACATGCAAAAATGGTGGAGGAAAAATTGGAATTAACATTATTGCACATTCCCAAATCTATGGATGTCAGAAAAATTAAAAAATTAATAACATCTCCTGAAAATTGGGATGGTGACATCTGGGAAAGCTCTGATGAAAATTATAATGACACCTTTGACTTAGAGTCAGATGAAAACACGGAACTTCCACCGTCTGAGGAGGAAGAAATTCCAGAATTTAAAATGAAACCGATAATAAAAAACTGAGATATCTCAGGGCCCGCGAAGGCGAGGCCAGCAAACTACCACCAAAACAACCCCGTATGATGCCTTACAAATGACAAACATTAAAGAAAAATATTCAAGAAAGGCGGGGGAAAATGAAACAGAATATTTATGGAGAGTTTGCCTCACAGGAGGAGATAATGTATTATTAGATGGCTCAGAGAGCTATGGGTTCTGGGGTCCAGGAGTATTTTTACACCTTGGACCTGAGACTCTGAGCCTTTTGCCCCCCCCCCTTCCACCAGCACAGGCGCCTGTCTGTGGCCTCCAGGGCTGAAGGCTGAACTCTTAATTCACATTCAAATTATAGGTAACAGCTCTGGCCTGATGGCTTATCGGCTAAGCATGCATTTGAAACCAGCACAGAAACCGCTGAATCATCCCATGAAGGACTGTCACCTTGGAGGGGGCTTTGGGGGTCTCCAAAGACCACCAGGATATACGGAGCATGCGTGGTGCACATGCTAATGATATTAATGACTTCCGAGAAATTATTTGTATAACCACTCCTATCCTGAAGAATGTAATTAATATTCATGATTTTACCTATAACTCTGTGTCTTTGGGGTACTGAGGTGTGTGTGTTTGGTGGAGACAATCCCCACACATCCGGTGCACCGAATAAAGCAAATACCCACTTCTCTGACTTGGTCTCTGAAGTGTCTCTGAGCTCGATTGGGGCGAATCAAACTGGCACCCCAGATGGGACCCTGACTCTGCTCGGCTGCCGGATCCAGGGGTAAGCAGACCTCCCAGTCGCGACCCTGAATTTTCAGGGGGAGCTCAGCTGTCCTTTGGCTCACGGCGGGAGTAGACTAAGGACCATCTGCACCAAATTAAGGTATTTGCTACTTTTAAAATAAATGCCTGCAGGTCCGGGGTGATAGTCCCCGAGGGTGGGTTGAGACTGGGTCTCCCGAAATTAGTCCCGGGCAAGGGGTTGGACCCCCGGGGTTGGACCCCGCTGTCAAGAAAAGGTACTTTTAAAGGGTTGGACCCCGGGGTTGGACCCCGCTATAGTTAAAGGTGCCTTTAAGGGGTTGGACTCCACTGTATTACAACATACTGTGATTTTTGTTCTGTCTGTTGTTATTCTGTTACTGTATTACTGTGTCATTATTTTGTTAATGTGTGAGTGTGAACGAATGAGACGTGTCTCCGACACTGAGCGAGAATGGAGCTTTATCTACGTTTCCGTTCTCTAGCGACAGAAACGGCCAGAGAAAAGCGAAGACACTGGCAAAGAGTGAACGAGTGTGGGTCATATATAAACCGTTGGTTTAGAGTGTCTGGAAGGGAGCAAATTATATTGTTGAATGGAGGGATTTTGGCTGCTGAGTTGAGAACGCTCGGACCCCAACACCTTTCTAGTATTGCTCTATTTGATTTTGCGATTAAAATTCTGTGTTTTGTGTGTGGAAACCGTTATGAAACTTAAACTCAGTGCGCGTGTATTAATTATGAGAGGAAGTGATGTTGTCTATTTGCTCGGGTGCTTCTAAAATTTTTTAATGTGTGTGCATGTACTGTGTGTGCAAAATTTTACCTGTGTTAATTGGTATTTTTGCCGGCATATAAATTTATGCGGGGACGCCCGCAAGATAAAAATAACTAATTGAATCTACTAAGTACCTCTTTAGAGCTCCTGTGTGTAGCTGCTGAAATATGGTTGTATAGAATGTTGTAGTAGATGGAGCTTGCAATTAAATAAGAGTAAGGGGAAAAGAAAAAGAAGGAAGAGAGGTGTTTCGAGACCCTCCCCCATCTTGCCAAAAATTTTGACAGCTAACCCAGGGCGAGCTGCAGTTCCCTGTACCCTCCCCTTTCGGCGTGGCAGTGGCGAGCTTGGAGGTGGGGGGCTGGATGCGCAGGCTGAGAGCCTGTGGGGAGGTGCGGAGCCGAGCTGGAGCTGTGGGACAGCTGTGAGCTCAGCACCAGGCAGTCCCTGACCCTGCCAGCCCCTGGGGCAGGGCGGCTGTGGGACACACCGATCACCTGTGGTGCTGCTGGCCTTGCCTGCCGACAGCCTCGGAGGGGGAAGGGCTGCGTTTGGATACAGCAGAGGGAATGTTTAGAAATGTGAATTGTCTGTTAAGAGTTCTGTCTAGGTCACCAGAATGACTTTGTGGGACAATGAGCACCCCCAGGGAGTAGTGCGGGTGGGGGCTGGAGAAGGGCTGAATAAGCCCTGAAGAAACTGGTTAGAAAGATACTGCAAATGTATGTAAGAAAAGATAAAATAAGGCAGGAGCAAAAGTAGTGCCAAAGAGACACTGTAAGCAAAAATGTCTGTAGAAAAGATATACCAAATCTTGTAATTAACTATTTCAAAGTTAAAATCTCCTGCCTGGGTTACTCTGAGTTGCTGCTTTGGTTTTTTGAACAAAAGTTTGCTCGACCCTTCAAGCAGCCAGCCAAATTGCCTTAGAGAAAATGCAAATTAACTGCTGCAGAGGAAAAAATTTTAGAACTGCTGAGGAGAAGGTAGAGACAAGGTGTGTCTCTGAGCCACTGTCTGGGGCTGTTCAAGCAGCCAAGAACGTGACAATGTGTACTTAATTCATGTCCCCAAGAGGGTTCAGTCCTTTCTGTATGGTTGGTTGTCATGACAAGTAACTTTTGCAAAAAGGTGTTCTTCCCCATGCTTTGAGAATTTGACAGCCACTTTTGGAGAACACGGTGGCGTGATGCTAATTTTATAAGTTACCAAATCCAGTGGCTGGCGGCTATTGATTGTCTCAGAATGTAGCCAGAGGCTGGCCACGCTGTCTGCAAGTTGTGCAGCCAAAGCTCCGATGGTACATGAAGCCCGAAGGCTGACAATAGGAATATACCTCATAAGTTTCACACCAAGCTAAAGATTTATTAACTCAAAGAACATCTGAGTAGATGACCAGCGCAGTTATTGTACTGTGAATCTTGTCTAGTAAAACAAGAGTATTTAAGAAAAAAAACCCCAAAAACAAAGGGGTTTGACTCAGCCTCCTTGAGGAAGTTGAAAAAAAAAAATTTATTTAGTAGTGAGTCTTCAAAAGTACTAGAAGAGTAACAATTTGAAAAATACACTATCGTTAATGAAAGGAAGTTAAAATAAGTGAAACATTGCCTCTTACATAGTCAGCTCAAGCAGCAGAGCTGTAAGTGCTTATAAAATCCTGCGAAGTATATAAAGACAAAATAGCGAATATTTTTACTAATTCTAAATATGCATATAGAGTAATACATGCATTTAAGAAATTACAAGAAAAAAAAGGGAAGTTTATTAAATTTTAATTTCTCACTTATTAAAAGAATTCCCAATGGGGAGTTAAACGAGGCAAGAATTCATCATTCTCCCACTCTAACATGTGTTACCACTGTGCAAGTTTGTTTTAACATCTTTCAGTGTGTCCTCATCAGACAAAAAGCTGTGTAAGACGAGGAACCACTCAAGCCACAGAAGCAAAAGAACTGCTAACTTCCCTCACGGCTGTGAGTTCTACAGCCAGAGACTCCTCTCCAGTGTGAAACCAAAATGAAACACATTAAATGGTTTTGTTTTTTGTATTACCAGAACAGTGTTATCCACAGTCAGCTATCCTAGCAAAACCTTGTAATAATTGTAATGGCAAGTATGGCTTCAAATGCAAAGGGGTAAGTAAGCCAGGAAAAAAAAAAAAAGGGAAAGCTATGTGAGCTTGAATCTAAATTTGTGAAATTGATATATAACAATAACAAAATAATTTCATTTTTAAAATGAAAAGGTTTCAAAAGGATGGCTGGCTATTTTACTAAGTATTTATAACTGTTGCTGTTTAATGCATATTTGTTTGTCCAGTGTTTAAGAATGCTAAGCCCCACAAAAGAAAATACTGCCATAGACTAATCTGCCAGGCTTTGGGCTCTGCAATTTAAAAGTTAATTTAAAATAGCAGTTAAAAGTGCCATTCTTCAGTAGCACATTTGAAGTCCTAGAAAAAGCTCGCAAAATCGTATAAAAGATCCTGAACATCTGTTGATTTTGTGAGTGGCTAATATTTGTGAGCATATTTTTTTGTAAATTGAAAGATAATCTAGATTTACGGAGAGTAAAACAAAAGACTGAAAAGGTGAGAAAAGATAGCCTAATGGATCACAAGCAGAAAACTAACAGCATGAGAATCTTAGTCAGTTATCCTTTATGCTTTCCTCTTTCCTTTCTGCTCTGTTTGCTAGAAATTCTGCCAAGGTGAGGAAGAAAAGTACCCCATTTTACAAGCAAGAAAAGCTATCAGTGGTCCTGATCACTGTCTGGAGCCATGATGTGAGCTGCCAAAACTGAAAAATTTAATGTCTCTGCAACACTTCAAAATGCCTGTGTGTATGGTGTGTGTGGGAAAGGGACAGGTCAGGCCTTGCCCTGGTGAGACAATGAACTGCTCCTTACCTCACCCCCAGAGCATCCCAGCCCTGCAGTGAGGTCCAGTCATGGACACAGCAGAGGCAGTGCTGCACAGAGCTCCAAGCCCAGCCCTATAGTGGAGCCAGTCATGGACACAGCAGAGGCAGTGCTGCACAGAGCTCCAAGCCCAGCCCTATAGTGAGGCGAGTCATAGACACAGCAGAGGGCAGTGCTCCAATCTCCCCATCCCTGACTCCAAAGAAACCTGCTAGGAGATGGAAGGCCCAAGAAAGCCAAAAGAATTAACATTCCTCTTAGAATTTCTATAGATTCTGTCTTTCTTCTTTTTCTTCAAAATAACTGCTCAACCAATATCTCTCCACATTAGTGTTGTTCCTCAACTAACAAAGCTTACTCCGAATATATAAACCCACCAATTTTCAGTTTTGCCAAGTAGTTTATACCCTAGCCTGAAATAAGTAAACTAAAAAAAGAACCTTTCTACCATTGTAGAGGCCATAATGCCATAAAAGCACAGCAAATCAAGATAAAGAGCATCTTACAATTAACTATAAATTTGCTGTATGCCAAAAGAGAAAGAGTATGTACAGTTATAAATACAAGCTGTTGCAATTATGTTAATCCTAACTTAAACAAATGTATGTAATAGTTTTTGTGTTATTGCATTGTTATTTACTGTCTGCAATAGTAGTTATTGTTATATAATATTATGTACTTAGAACTGTGATGTTTATATCCAATAGCAAAAGTATAAACTTAGATATAAAATAGAAAAAGGTATTTACTTTCATAGCATACAAGATTTGTAAAGAATTACAAATTACAAACGAAAAGGGGGGAATTGAGACTCTGAGCTTTTTGCCCCCCCCCTTCCACCAGCACAGGAGCCTGTCTGTGGCCTCCAGGGCTGAAGGCTGAACTCTTAATTCACATTCAAATTATAGGTAACAGCTCTGGCCTGATGGCTTATCGGCTAAGCATGCATTTGAAACCAGCACAGAAACCGCTGAATCATCCCATGAAGGACTGTCACCTTGGAGGAGGCTTTGGGGGTCTCCAAAGACCACCAAGACATACGGAGCATGCGTGGTG